>NC_087186.1:1235227-1325227 GCF_035594125.1 Scylla paramamosain
CAATGATATGTAAAAGATGAATTCCAGAAGTCTTCTGAAATCTGTTTCTGTCATACTGTTTCCTTGGAACCAGTTGTTAAGTCGTAAGACATCCATGAAGTCCATTACGAACTGGTGTGTAGGGATTAAGGCTTTAATTTCGTGAAAAGAGTTAATTTCAGCTGCAAATCTAAGACCCACCTTGGAGGCTAGTACCATGAGGTCAGTTTGACTCTTACCCCCAAAAATGTTCAAGAAATTTTTCTTGAAATTTGCATAACTAGTCCATATTTCAAGCGGACTGAAAGCGCTGGTATTCATCATGTGTGCTGCTTCTCAAGCCAATTTAGATCTGACGAAAGAGATCTTGTCTTCATTGGTGATAGTATTTGATCTTGTCATAATATCCTCACACAAACGGATGAAATCATGAGCCCTTTCTTGCGGGTTTTCTCCGCGAAATGCTGATATTGTTTCAGGAATAGGAAGTGCCTTAAGTGTAGTAGATGCATGCAAGGCATGAGGAGAGCCAGTAGAGGCTGAAGCAGAAGCATTAGGATTAGACATGGTTGCTGCTGATAATGATGGGTATTTATTCCCTGATCTTGTAATCAACACGTTTCCGTCCTCATGAGGCACGGTATTTTCCACTGTAGTGGGTTTTGGTTCCGTTGATAATGCTTCTGATGATCTACTATCACTATTTTCCGCTTGGAAAAGAATTTTTTATAGGACACATACTTTTCAGGAATTTCAGTGCCAAAACGGTAAAAAGCATGGAAACCATTCTACATTGGAGTAAAAAGCAACAATAGAAAAAGCGTCTTTTGAATGTTCCTGAGCTTCTTACGTACCAAGACGTTAAAACGAATAAAAAACACTATGGCGAAACAGAATAACACTACCAAAAAAAGTGTTTTTTGAGCTTCTTTAGTACAAAAACGCCAAAAAGGCATGCAAAATACCCGATATGGGAAACGAAACGATATTACAGGAAGCATGTATTACAAATGTTTCTGAGCTTCTTAGGTATCCAAACGGTAAAAGAACAATGAAAAAAAAAATTGAGCGTTTTTTCACATCATTAGGTATCAAAACATGAGAATGCATGCAAAGCCCCCCTATATGGGAAACAGAAATGACATTGTTAGAAACGTGTCTTTTTGTTTTTTTACTTCGTGGTAGGCATCAAAACACTAAAAAGAAAGGAAATCGCCGTAAATGGAATACAAAACAACATATGAAGTGTCTTTTGAGTGATTTTAACTTATTACCAAAACGCTAAAACTCATGCAAAACACCCTTTATGGAGAAAATAACATTACCAAAAAACATATATATTTTTATTTTTTTTTTTGTTTTGAACGTGTTACGTACTGAAATGTATGCAAAGTACCATAAATGGGGAAACGAGAAGATATTGCAAGAAACATCTATTATGAATGTTTTTAAGCTTTTTGGGAAACAAAACGCTAAAACGTATTAATAGCTCTCTATGTGGATATAAAGAACATTACCAAGAACGTGTATTTTTATGTTGTTGTTGAACATTTTTAGATAATAATACGCCAAAATGCATGGAAAGCACCCCATATAGGGAAAAAATGCGTTTCCAGAAACGATTCTTTTGAGTGTTTATGAGCGTGTTAGGCAGAAAAAAAAATTATATATATATATATATATATATATATATATATATATATATATATATATATATATATATATATATATATATATATATATATATATATATATATATATATATATATATATATATATATATATAAAGCATCCTATATGAGAGAAGAAAACATAACTTTTAGCGTTTGGATGCCTAGCACGCTCAAAAAATCAAAAGACATGTTTCTTGTAATGTTTTTTTTTTTTTTTTTCGTTTTCCTATGTTTTGCAAGCATTTTGACATTTTGGTACGTAAAAATGTAAATGTAAAAATTTCTTGAAATATGTTTTTTTTTTTTTTTTTCGTAATAAGAGTTCTCTGCATGCATTTTGGTGTTTTTCTATGTAACAATATAAAAAAAAAATAAATAAAAAATACGCGATTTTGGTAACGTTATTCTATTGCTCTATAAAGGGTATTTTGTATTTGTTTTGGATTTTTTTTTATGTAAGATCACTTAAAAGACAAGTTTTTCGTAAAATGTTGTAATCCTATATGGGGTGATTTCGATGTATTTATTTTATTTATTCATTTATTTTTTTTGCCATTTTTTTGCCATATTTTTTCTGAAAATTTCGATACGTCTCCCCATGTAGGGAGCTATAAATGTTTTTTTTTTTTTCGTTTTAGTACCTAAATGTGAAAAAAAACACTCAAAATACACTATTTTGGTAATGTTGTTCTGTTTCTCCTTATAGAGTGTTATTCATGCGTTTTCCGGTTTTTTTACCTAAGAATAAAAAAAAAAAAAAACACTCATAATGCACATTTCTCGTACTGACTTTTCATTTCACCATATAGGATACTTTGCATGCATTTTGTCGTTTTTCTACGTAAGATGCTCAAAATCATTCAAAATACTTGTTTTTGGTAATGTTATTCTGTTTCGTCATAAATGGTGTTTTCCATGCGTTTCAGTGTTTGGTACGTAAGTAGGTGAAAAAAAAAAATCGTTTTTGGTAATATTGTTTTATTTTGACATATAAGGTCCGTCCCGTTTTTTTTTTTTTTTTCGTTTTCGTGCATAAAGAGTTCAAAACACTCAAAAAAAAAAAAAAACACGTTTATGACAATATCGTTTCGTTTCCCATGTATTAGGATTTATAGTTATTTTGGGATTTTGGTACCTAACAAGGTGAAAAACACTCAAAGCCCACGTTTAAAAACTTTTATAAGTAAAGTGTCATTCGTGTTTTTTTTTTTTTTTTTCAATTTTCATACCTAAAAGGTCAGAAGCTCTCATGATAATTTTCTCATAATATATTATCGTTTCAATATTTTTTTTTATTTCCGCATATAGAGTATTTTGCATGCATTTTGGTTTATTTCTACTTAATAAGCTCAAAATGCCTCAAAGTACAAGTTTGTAATAAAGTTATACTATTTTTCTTTCTTTTTATGCATGTGTTTTATCTTTTTGGTACGTAAGAAGAAAAAACAAAACAAAAACAAAAAACCTCTGAAAGTGACGTTTTTGGTAATGTTGTTTTGGTTTAACTTATAAAGATCTTTCCATGCTTTTTATCGTTATGGTGTCTAGCAGGATCATAAACACTCAAAAGAAACCATTCTGAAATCTCGTTTCTTTTTCCCCATATAGGGTACCTTGCATGCATTTTGGCGTTCTGGTAAGTAACAATGCGAAAAACACTAAAAATACGGTTTTTTTGTAAATATGTTCCGTTTCTTTATACAGACTGCTATTTATGCTTTTAAGCATTTTGGTACCTAAGAAACAAAAAAAAACTCATAATACATTTTTATCGTAATATCCTTTATTTTCCTTATATAGAGAACATTGAATATATTATGTCGATTTTTTTTTTTTTTTTAGCAAGTTCAAAAATACTCAAAATATTTGGTTTTGGCAATGTTATTTTGCTTTTCCATAGATGATGCCTTCCACGCGTTCTAGCGCTATGCTACGTAAGAAACTGAAAAATACACAAAAAACATCATTTTGTAATGGTGTTATCTATGCACATATAGGGTTCTTTCCATGCTTTTTAGCTTTTTCGTGACTAACATGCACAAAAACATTGAAATAATACGTTTTTTTAATGTCCTTTCGTTTCCCTATATAAGGGGCTTTGCAGACATTTTTGCGTTTTGATACCTAATAACATTAAAAAAAAAAAAAAACTCAAAATACATGTTTAGGTAATGTTATACTTTTTCTTCAAAGAGTGCTATTAATGCGTTTTTGCCATTTGGTACCTAAAGAGATTAAACAAAAAAAAAACAGAAAACTTATAATGTACGTTTCTTGTAATGTCTTTTAGTTTCCCCATATAGCGTATTTGGTAGGCATTTTGGCGTTTCCCTACGTATCAAGCTCAAAAACACTCTAAATATTTGTTTTTTGGTAATGTTATTTTCTTTTGCAACAATATGAGTGTTTTCAATAGGTTTTAGCCTTTTGCTACGTAAGTTTGAAAACACTCAATAGACTGGTTTTTCGTAATGTTTTGTAATCCCATATAGTGTGGTTCCTATATTTTTTTTTCATTTTGGTGTCTAGCACGCTGATAGACACTCAAAAGACATGTCTCTGGAAATCTCGTTTCCTTTCCCCATATAGGGGGCTTTGCATGCATTTTGGCGTTTTGCAAACTTAACATTGTGAAAAATACTATAAATACATGTTTCCGGTAATTTTTTATTTGTTTATTTATTTGTTTATTTACTTTTTTTTTCTGTTTCTTCATATAGAGTAGATACATGCATCATAGCGTTTTGATATCTGAGAAGGTTGAAGGCACTCATAATGCACGTTTCTCTTAACATTCTTTCGTTACCCTATAGAGGGCACTTTCCATGGACTTCATCGTTTTTGTACATAACAACCTTAGAAATACTCTAAATACTTTTTTTTTTTGTTTATAATGTTATTCTCTTTCTACAAAGAAAAAAAAAGTGTTTTGCATGCGTTTTAGCGTTTTCATACTCAAGAAGCTCAAAAACAATCAAAAGAAACGTTTTTCGTGATGTTATTTTGTATTCCCATATAGTTTGACTTTGATGATTTTTAGCGTTTTGGTGTATAACACGCTTATAATCACCTAAAGACACGTTTTTTTTATTTTTTTATTTATCTATTTTTTTTTTTTTACGTTCCTTCATATAAGGGGCTTTACATGCATTTTGGTGTTCTGGTACCTAACAATGTGAAACACGCATAAAATAAACGTTTATGGTAATATTGTTTTGTTTCTCCATATGGTGTGCTATTCAAGCGTTTTGTCATTTTAATACATTAGAAGATTAAAAACACTTATAAAACATGTTTCTCATAGTGTCCTTTCATTTCCACATATAGCGTACTTTGGATGCATTTTGGCGTTTTTGTAAGTAAGAATATCAAATACATTTAGAATACTTGTTCTTGGTAATATTATTGGGTTTCTCCATAAAGGGTGTTTCGCATGCGTTTTAGCGTTCTGGTACATAAGTAGCTTAAAAACACTAAAAAGACACTTTTTTTTTTTCCCTATAACGAGAGCTTTCAATGATTTTTTTTTTAGCGTTTTGGTGCCTAACACGCTCATAAACACTCCAAAGTCATGCTTCTGGAAATGTCGTTCCGTTACCCTATAGAGGCTTTATTCCCCATATATTTTGGCGTTTCGGAACTTAACAATGTGAAAAACAGTGAAAACACACGTTTTTGTGTATAATTTTTCTGTTTCTTTGCATAGAGTAGTATTTATACGCTTTAGTGTTTTGATACCTAAGAAGATCAAAAACATTCGTAATAGAAGTTTCTCATAACGCTCTTTCCTTTCCCCATGTAGAATACTTTCCATGCATTTTATCGCTTTTTTTTTCTTTTTTTTACGTAACAAGCTGAAAACTCTCAAAATGCATGTTTTCTTAAACTTTTTTGTGTGTTTCAGCATGAAGGCTATGTTGCTTGCATTTTAGCGTTAATAGCTACAAAAAAAAACGTTCAAAATACATTTTTTTTTTTTACATAAATTTGAAATCCTGTAAAGGGAGCTTTACATGATTTTTAGCGTTTTGGTGCCTAACACTTTTATGAACACTCAAAATCACATGTTTCTGTCATTTTTTTTCTCACTAAAAAGACACTTTTTTTTTTTTTTCCTATAACGAGAGCTTTCAATGATTTTTTTTAGCGTTTTGGTGCCTAACACGCTCATAAACACTCCAAAGTCATGCTTCTGGAAATGTCGTTCCGTTACCCTATAGAGGCTTTATTCCCCATATATTTTGGCGTTTTGGAACCTAACAATGTGAAAAACAGTGAAAACACACATTTTTGTGTATAATTTTTCTGTTTCTTCGCATAGAGTAGTATTTATACGCTTTAGTGTTTTGATACCTAAGAAGATCAAAAGCATTCGTAATAGAAGTTTCTCATAAGGCTCTTTCCTTTCCCCACGTAGAATACTTTCCATGTATTTTAGCGTTTTTTTTTTTTTTATGTAACAAGCTGAAAACTCTCAAAATGCATGTTTTCTTAAACTTTTTTGTGTGTTTCAGCATGAAGGCTATGTTGCATGCATTTTAGCGTTAATAGCTAATAAAAAAAAAAAAAACGTTCAAAATCCATTTTTTTTTTTTTTTTTATATATATAAATTTGAAATCCTATAAAGGGAGCTTTACATGATTTTTTTTAGCGTTTTGGTGGCTAACACTTTTATGAACACTCAAAATCACATGTTTCTGTCATTTTATTTATTTTTTTTCTCACTAAAAAGACACTTTTTTTTTTCCTATAACGAGAGTTTTCAATGATTTTTTTTAGCGTTTTGGTGCCTAACACGCTCATAAACACTCCAAAGTCATGCTTCTGGAAATGTCGTTCCGTTACCCTATAGAGGCTTTATTCCCCATATATTTTGGCGTTTCGGAACTTAACAATGTGAAAAACAGTGAAAACACACGTTTTTGTGTATAATTTTTCTGTTTCTTCGCATAGAGTAGTATTTATACGCTTTAGTGTTTTGATACCTAAGAAGATCAAAAACATTCGTAATAGAAGTTTCTCATAACGCTCTTTCGTTTCCCCATGTAGAATACTTTCCATGCATTTTAGCGTTTTTTTTTTTCTTTTTTTTTACGTAACAAGCTGAAAACTCTCAAAATGCATGTTTTCTTAAACTTTTTTGTGTTTCAGCATGAATGGTTATGTTGCATGCATTTTAGCGTTAATAGCTGAAAAAAAACGTTCAAAATACATTTTATATATATATATATATATATATATATATATATATATATATATATATATATATATATATATATATATATATATATATATATATATATATATATATATATATATATATATATATAAAAATTTGAAATACTATAAAGGGAGCTTTACATGATTTTTAGCGTTTTGGTGCCTAACACTTTTATGAACACTCAAAATCACATGTTTCTGTCATTTTTTTTTCTCGTTTTAATACTCAAGAATAAAAAAAAAAAATCAAATGTACGTTTCTTGTGATGCTATTTCTTTCCCCATATTGGGTACTTTGCATGCATTTTGGCGTTTTTCTTCCTAGAAAGCTCAAAAACACTCAAAATATATTTTTGTGGTAAAGTTATCCTATTTCTCTATAAAGAGTGTTTTGCAACGTTTTAGCGTTTTAGTACATAAATTGCTAAAAAAAATACACTCAATTTGGTTAAGTTGCTTTTATTTTCTTATTTAGGGTGTTTTCCATGTTTCTTTTTTTTTTGCGATATTGGTGCCTAAATGGCTCGTAAACACTCAAAAGGACACGCTTCTCGATATATATATATATATATATATATATATATATATATATATATATATATATATATATATATATATATATATATATATATATATATATATAATTTTTTTTTCCTTAATAGGGTGTTTTGCATGTATTCTGGCGTTTTAGTACCTAACAATGTAAAAAAAAAAGCGTTTTTGGAAATTTTTTTGTTCTCTATATAGAGTGATATTCATGCATAGTTCCGTTCTCGTATCAAACAAGCTAAAACACACCCACAATACATGTTTCTCATGATGTCCTTTAGTTTCCCCATATGTGATTATTTGTATGCATTTTGGTATTTTAGTAACAATGTAAAAAAAAAAAAACTCAAAACTCACGTTTCTTCTAATAGTATTCTAATTCTCCAATAAAGTGTTTTCCATGCGTTCTAGCGTTTTGCTAAGTAAGTAGCTCAAAAAAAAACTTATATGACACAGCTTTTTTGTTAAGTTCTTTTGTTTTCCCCTATATGGAGCTTTCCATTCTTTTTAGCGTTTTGATGCTTCTAACCCTTACAATCACTCAAAAGACAAATTTCTGGAAATGTCGTTTCGTTTCTCTTTAGATGGTACTTTGCATACATTTTTACGCTTTTGGTACATAACTATGTGAAAATACTGAAAATACACGTATTTGGTAAACCTTTATTGGTTTCTTCATATAGAGTACTATTCATGCGTTTTCGCGTTTTTGGAGACCTAAAACACTCATAATACACATTTTTCGTAATGTCTTTTTTGTTTCCCCTTAAAGGGTACTTTCCGTGTATTTTTGGCTCGTATCTGGGTAACAAGCTCAAAAACACTGAAATACACGTTTTTTTTGTAATGTTGTTCTATTTCTCCTTATAGGGATTTGTGCATGCGTGTTTTGGTGCGTACGTAGCTAAAAAAAAAAAAAGACACGTTTTGGGTAATGTTTTTTTTTTTTTTCTTATTAAGGGTCTTTAAAATGTATTTTTTTAGGGTATTGATGCCAAACACACTCATAAAAACTCAAAAGACACGCTTTTGGAAATAACGTTTCCTTACCCCCCAAAAAAAGTGTAATAATAAAAAAAAAATGATAATAATAATAATAGTAATGTAATTCAATTTCTACATAAAGGGTTTTCTCAATGCATTTTAGCGTTTTGGTACATGAGTAGCTCAAAAACACCCAATAGACACGTTTTTGGTTTTCTTTTTGTTCATATAGGTAGTTTTCCATACTATTTAGCGTTTTGGTTTTTAACACTTTTTAGGCCTTTAAGTAGATAACATATATTGTTATCTACTTAAAGGCCTAAATGCATACAAATCATCCGATATCGGGAAACGAAAGGATATTACGAGAAGCGTCTTTTTATTAGGATTTTTGAGCTTCTTAAATACCAAAACCTCCGTATGGAGGAACAGAACATTACTAAAAACGTGTATTTTGTGTATTTTTCACAAAGTTATGTCAAAATGCGTGCAAAGCATCATCTATGGGGAAACGAAGCTGCATTACCAGAAGCATGTCTTTTTGAGAGTTCATGGTCGTGTTAAAAACCAAAACGCTAAATAGCATGGAAAACTACCTATATGAATAAAAAGAAAACCAAAAACGTGTCTATTGGGTGTTTTTGAGCTACTTATGTACCAAAACGCTAAAATGCATTGACAAAACCCTTTATGTAGAAACTGAATTACATTACCATTATTATTATTTTTTTTTTTACGTATAAAACGTATATATACTCTATATGGGGAAACGAAAAGACATTACGAGAAACATGTATAATGGATGTTTTTTTTGAGATTCTTAGGTAACAAAACGCTAAAAAGAATGAAAAAGCACTCTATATAAAGAAAAAGAAAAATACTACCAAAAATGTGTGTTTCGAGTGTTTTTAATATTATTAGGCACGAAAACGGGAAAATGCATGCAAAAGCAAAATGCACGTTTTTGTAATGTTCTGTTTTTTTTTTTTTTCTCATATATAGTTTGGTACCTAAGAAGCTCAAACACACTTATAACAGACATTTCTCGTCTATATATATATATATATATATATATATATATATATATATATATATATATATATATATATATATATATATATATATATATATATATATATATATATATATATATTGTCACGAGAGGACAAGATCATGAAGATACCCAGACTGAGTCCCAGCGGAAGTGGAGGATGACGTCACACTACGTCACCTCGCCGGCCGCCTACCCTGGGGCTCGGGAGTATCACGTGACGTGTAGCAGCCCTGGGATTGGTGGCGGAACAGTTTGGAAGACAGAGTGGCGGGAGAACACTGGTGAGGGAAGAAAGCCCGCGCGTCGCCGACACTGCCTCCTGTACTTGTATGTGCCTTTGTGAGCTGGAGCGAGGCGTCAAGAAGCCTTCCGAGGGTCGACAAGAGGCCCGGGGTGCCGAGCTACAGCATAGGACTACTGTGTAGTGTGAGCAACGGAGAATAGAGGTCCAGAAACCGACAAGTGTGTTTTACTACTCGCCTTCTGAGGGGAGCCAGGGGTAAGTTCACCGTCACGTATGCAGGAAGCACCGGACCCTAAAAGTGTAAGTGTGACGGCCCACGGGGTGGTAAAGTTACAGTGGTGTCAGGAGTGGGATGAGTTAAGTGCTAACTGTGTGCGTCGCGGTGTGTTATCGAGTGTGCGTGTGTATTGCACAGGGGAGGCGAGCAGCGGTGGTACGGGTAACGTACTTGTGGATCGCAGCGGGCGGGCGGACGGTGCAGTGTGTTTTGCCATGGTAAGCTGCGTGCTGTGTTAAGTTACGGTGCCTTACTGTAATTAAGTCAGCATGGCGGCGAAAGAAATCACACTAGTGGATGTTATGAGTGCCCTGAAGGCGCAGGGAGAGGTACAGCATGCTGAGTTGCAAGCGGTGACGAGCAGTGTAGACCGTGTATTTAAGGAGGTTATGGGGCTCGTGAAGGAGGAGTGTTCACGGGTTAAAGACGAGGTGTTAAGTGAAGTGTTCACCAAGGATCAGGTGAAGGGAGAGGTGGAAAAAGCGGCCAGTGAACTGAGGAGATATGTGGATGAGGTTGTGGCGGCACAGGCGCCTCCTGTACTCTCTCAGCATAAAGGCACGCTGTTCCGGTCAAGTGGGCGTGCTAGTGAGACTGAGGGGGGGAGTGACGAAGGGGAGGAGGATAATAGTTGTCACGGAAGCCTAAACAGCCTTTCTCCATTGGCCAAGGTGATACCGTCTCCCCTACGCTCTCATGTAAACGTCTTATCACCTCCACCATCCCCGCTAGCCTCAGTAAAGTCGTACCCCTCTGCTGCCAGCTCCACGTCACGGAGGCTGAAGGACGGGACGAGGCGCCGGCCACAGGAGTTCGATGGAACAGTGTCTTGGGAAGCGTATAAGACACAGTTCGAGCTCTTGGCCAGCGCCCGCCAGTGGAGTCGCCCTGAGATGGCCATGCAGCTGGTGTGGGCACTCAAAGGACCGGCATTAGAAGTCCTGAACCAGCTGCCAGCTGCCCAGCGGTGCTCGTATAGTAAAGTGACGGCGACACTGGAGAGGAGGTACGGGTACCAGCACCAAACCGAGGTGTTCAGGACAAGGTTCCGGGCCAGGTTACGAGGCCCGGGGGAGACCCTGACACGCCTGGCGCAGGATTTGGAGGTGCTGGTGCGGCGTGCGTACCCGGAGGCCAGTGAGGAGATGATCACCATTCTCCTGCGGGATCAGTTCGTTGATGCCATCGATAACCAAAAACTGAGGATATACGTCCAGCAGGCACACCCCAAGGACCTTCAGGAGGCCCTGGCAAGGGGCCTGGAGATGGAGTCATTTCTCCGGACGACGCGGGAGCGACCCAGCGGGAATTATGTCCCGCAGAGAGTGAAGGCAAAGAAAGGGGCCGTGCAGAAGGCCTACTCTAGCCCTTCACCGCCCCTAGGTGAGTTCAGGGGTAAGTGCTACTCTTGCGGGCAGCAGGGGCACACCAAGAGGTACTGCCCGCAGGGATCGAGTAGCGGAAAGGCTGTCAACGGCAGAGCAGGGCAGTACCAGTACAAACCCTGTTGTTGGAACTGCGGTCAGGGGCACAAGACGGCAGAGTGTGCCCTCATCTCTCCCAGGGATAGCAAGGAGGCTGGGGGAAACGGAAAGAGGTTGGTGGAAGGGGTCGAGCGCCAGCCAGAGAGCCAGAGACCCCAGTCCGCCTAAGTTGCCGCGCCGAGGGTGCCCGGACAGTGCAGGTGGGCGGGCAAGTGGATGGCAAATCTTGCTGCCTCACTGTGGACTCGGGCGCGGAACATACCTTCGTGCAGGACGGGGTGGTGGCAACTGGACAGCCCCCGGTGGCCCAGCAACAACTGTGTGGTATTACAGGGCACTGCACACAGCTGAGGGGACCAGTGCATGCCAGGATTGCGGTTGGCAGCACGGAGGAGCATCTTCCCGTCTTTGTAGCGGACGTCGGGGAGAACTTGCTTGGCCTAGACTACCTGAAGCAGAGCAGGGCGGTGCTGGACTTCGGGGAAATGACTATGTCGGTCAGAGGTAGTGTGGTGCCGCTACAGGAGGGCGGTGTTGACGCAGAGGAGTGTGAAGCTTCAATTGAAACTCACCGAGCCCATACTGCATCCCTCCCCGAAGCTAGCCACCGCTGCCGTCTCAGTAAGGAACAGAAGGAGGAAAGTCAAGGGTCGGAAGAGTGTGAAGGTGTACAGATGACTATGGACCCGGAAGGTCATTGCGAGGACATGCAGGGGAGTAACACTGGGGTTCCACCTCATCTGCAGGATCTATTGCAGAGGAGTTCGGCATGCCTGTCTGGGGAACAGGTGGACGAGGTGAAGGAAGTGCTGGCTCTGTATGCAGATGTCTTCTCGCAGGGAGATAATGACCTGGGCCGGACCAGTCTGGTTAAACACCGCATTCACACAGGGGATAGTCGGCCGGTTAAGTTGCCGCCCCGCCGGATTGCGCCTGCTTGTCGGCTGGAAGTGGAAAAAGCCGTGGAGGAGTTGCGCGCGCAAGGGATAATCGAAAAGTCGGCTAGTCCCTGGAGTGCTGCTGTTGTTCTCGTTAAGAAGAAGGATGGGTCTACCAGGTGTTGTGTGGACTATCGGGGCCTTAACGCGGTGACGACAAAGGACTCTTACCCTCTACCGAGGGTGGATGACACGCTTGATGCGCTCACGGGGGCCCAGTGGTTCTCCACCTTAGACTTGAAATCAGGTTACCATCAAGTTGAGGTTGCGGAGGAGGACAGAGAGAAAACGGCCTTCTCGTATGGGCAGGGACTGTATCAGTTTAAAGTGATGAGTTTTGGTCTGGTGAATGCCCCGGCCACCTTTGAGCATCTAATGGAGCGTGTGTTGGATGGGTTGCTGTGGAAAAGCGCCCTGGTGTACTTGGACGATGTGCTAGTGTACGGGAATTCGTTCAAGGGGGCTCTGGAGAGGCTTAAGACAGTGTTGGACAGGTTCAGGGGGGCAAATGTGAAACTCAGTCCAAAGAAGTGTAGCCTGTTCCAGAGGGAAGTGCCGTTTCTGGGTCACATAGTGATTAGTGAGGGAGTAAAAACAGACCCTGGTAAGGTAGAGTCAGTTAAGGAGTGGCCAGTGCCGCGCAGTGTGACGGAAGTGCGCGGGTTCCTTGGGTTGTGTACGTACTACCGGAGGTTTGTGAAGGGTTTTGCGCAAATTGCGGTGCCACTCCATCACTTGACTCGTAAAGGGGCATGCTTTCACTGGAGCGAGGACTGTCAACGGGCCTTTGAAACTCTGAAAGAGGCTCTCGCTAACGCCCCTGTGTTACCGTACCCGGATCCAATGAAACCATATGTGTTGGATTGTGATGCGAGTGCTGAGGGAGTAGGAGCCGTCTTGTCCCAGGAGAAAGACGGACAAGAGTGGGTCGTCTCCTACTTCAGCAGGAAGTTCTCAGCCCCCGAAAGGAACTATTGCGTCACTCGTAAGGAGTTGTTGGCAGTGATCCTGGCCATTGATCACTTCCATCCTTACTTGTACGGGGCCAGATTCAAGATTAGGACAGACCATGCTGCTCTGAGGTGGCTGAAAACCCTCAGAAACCCGGAGGGGCAGCTGGCCAGGTGGATTGGCAAGCTGGAGCAGCATGACTACAACATCGAATACCGGCCTGGAAAAATGCATAGCAATGCTGACAGTTTGAGTCGCCGTCCTTGCGACAGTGACTGCAGGCATTGTAGACGCCATGAGACTGAGCCTGTGTGCGTGAAGGCTGCCGGTCTTGTCAGTGACACTGAGTGGGGAGAGGACCTCAAACAGGCCCAGCGACAGGACGCTGATATCGGGCCCATAGTGACACTGCGGGAAGAAGCCGAAGAAAAACCACCATGGGAAAGCGTGGCCCCGCTAAGCCCTGCCGCCAAGGCGTTGTGGCAGCAATGGGCAGTGTTGCGAGTGAGTGACGGTGTGCTGCAACGGCGGTGGGAGTCATGTGACGGCGGTGTGGCCTTCTGGCAAACAATTGTCCCTGTGAATATGAGGGAGGCCTTAGTGCGCGAGGCTCACGGTGGAAATGCAAGTGGTCACTTCGGTGTGAGGAAAACGCTAGGGCGGTTAAAGCAGCGGGTTTATTGGGTAGGCATGCGGAAGGACGTTAGTGAATTGTGCAAAGTGTGTGACGTGTGCTGTGGGAAGATGGGCCCCGGGAAAAAGACGGTTGCTCCCTTACAGGTGTATCAGGTTGGGGCACCTATGGAGAGGGTGGCAGTGGACATCCTGGATCCGTTCCCTCAGACACTGAGAGGTAACCGCTTTGTGTGTGTGACCATGGACTACTTCACTAAATGGCCGGAAGCGTATCCGCTGCCAAACCATGAGGCTGCCACCGTGGCAGGTGTGTTAGTGGACGAGTTCTTCGCCCGGTTTGGCGTGCCGCACGAGCTGCACTCTGACCAGGGCAGGGAGTTTGAGTCGGCAGTATTCCGGGAGTGCTGCCAGTTGCTGGGCGTCAAGAAAACTCGTACTACACCCCTGCGGCCGCAGTCGGATGGCATGGTGGAACGCTACAACCGCACGTTGGGGCAGGAGTTGGCCAAATATTGCCAGGAAGGGCAGGAGGACTGGGACTTAAAAATCCCCCTGCTTCTCTTGGCCTACCGGTCAGCCGAGCATGAGGTGACCGGTTACACGCCAGCCCGGCTGATGTGTGGGCGGGAGCTCCGGCTACCAGTGAACCTCGTGACTGGCAGGCCGCCGGACGAAGACCTGCCCACTACCATCACCCAGTACGCTACAGCCCTACAGGACCGTCTCCGGGAGGTACACCATCAGGTGAGGGGTAACCTGAAGGTGTCCGGTGAGGCGATGAAGGACCGGTACGACCGCCGGGCAACGGCACCACCCTTTAGCGAGGGGGATCAGGTGTGGCTGCACAACCCTCGGCGTAAGAAAGGATTGTCCCCTAAGCTCCAGAGCCCCTGGGAGGGGCCATACGTGGTGGAGAAGGTCATCTCGGACGTCACCTTCAGGATACGCCAAGGGCCAAGGAAGCGGGCACTGGTGGTGCACGCTGACAGGCTCTGGGGTTACCATGGCCCTGGAAACTTCCCCTGGGGAGAGCGAGCTGCTCTCCTGACCAATGACGAAGAGGAGGACAAGGACAAGGGCCTTGGGGACGACGAGCCCCTGGTGATGGAGGATGACGGAGACCTGGACCTGAGAGAGCCTGAGCCGCTGGTGATGGAGGAAGGTGGAGCGGATGAGTTGTGTCCCTTGGAGGGGGCACTGGCGGATGTCGACGCTGGACCTGTAGCAGGGAGACCCAGACGGGAGCGGCATCCACCCAAATGGAGTGAGGATTATGTTCTTTGTTGATTTTTGATATACCTAAAGTTGAAGTATTATTTTCTTGTTTTTGGGGGTGTATCTGTAACCTAAAGGGAATAGAGAGAGTTGGGGAGCGAGGGCGCTCAGTCTCTTTACAGGAGGGGGTAGTGTCACGAGAGGGCAAGATCATGAAGATACCCAGACTGAGTCCCAGCGGAAGTGGAGGATGACGTCACACTACGTCACCTCACCGGCCGCCTACCCTGGGGCTCGGGAGTATCACGTGACGTGTAGCAGCCCTGGGATTGGTGGCGGAACAGTTTGGGAGACAGAATGGCGGGAGAACACTGGTGAGGGAAGAAAGCCCGCGCGTCGCCGACACTGCCTCCTGTACTTGTATGTGCCTTTGTGAGCTGGAGCGAGGCGTCAAGAAGCCTTCCGAGGGTCGACAAGAGGCCCGGGGTGCCGAGCTACAGCATAGGACTACTGTGTAGTGTGAGCAACGGAGAATAGAGGGCCAGAAACCGACAAGTGTGTTTTACTACTCGCCTTCTGAGGGGAGCCAGGGGAGAACACGGAGCGCCGCAGGGTAAGTTCACCGTCACGTATGCAGGAAGCACCGGACCCTAAAAGTGTAAGTGTGACGGCCCACGGGGTGGTGAAGTTACAATATATATATATATATATATATATATATATATATATATATATATATATATATATATATATATATATATATATATATATATATATATATATATATATATATATATATATATATATATATATATATATATATATATATATATATATATATATATATATATATATATATATATATATATATATATATATATATATATATATATATATATATATATATATATATATATATATATATATATATATATATATATACAAAACGTTTATTATTAATGTTTTTGAACTTGTTACGTACCAAAACGCAAGAATTCCCTTCTATATGGAGAAAAAAAAATAGAATCATTACCCCAAAACTTGTGGTTTGAGTGTATTTCACATTGTTTGTTACCAAAATTCCGAACTCCATACAAAGTACCCTACATGATGAAGACAGACAGTGTTTTCTAACTACGTATGTACCAAAACGCTAAAACGCATGCATAAACCCTTTATAAAGATTAAAAAGAAAAAAAATGGGCATTTTAAGTGTTTTTGAGATTATTAAGCAAAAAAATAAATAAATAAATACATGCAAAATATCCTATATGAAGAAATGAAAAGACATTACGTGAAACGTGGATCATAAGTGTTTTTGAACTTCATACGTACTAATATGCTAAAAGACATGAATGGCACTCTATATGAAGAAAAAGAACAAGATTACAAAAAGCGTATATTTTAGGTATTTTTCTTACATTCTTACGTATCGAAACGTCAAAATGTATAAAAAGTACACTACATGGTGAAAGGAAACAACATTTTTTGAAGCGTGTCTTTTAAGTGTTTATGAACACGTTGGTCAGCAATACGCTAAACAGCATAGAAAGCACTTTATATAGGAAAACAAAATAGCATTATAAAAAAAAAACGTGTTTCTGACTGTTTTTCAGCCAGTTACGTACCAAAACCTTAAAACGCATGTAAAAACACCGTTTATGAAGAAACAATAAAATGACCAAAAACAATTTTATGAAGGGAAAAGAAGTGACATTTCCAGAAACATATGATTTGAGTGTTCATAAACGTGTTAGGCACCAAAACGCTAAAAATCATGGAAAGCTCCCTTTATAGGATTACAAAAAAAAAAAATAAAAAATGTGTGTTTTGAGCGTTTTTCAGCTATTGACGCTAAAATGCATGCAAAACAACTTTTATGCAAAAAAATTACGGAAAACATGCATTTTGAGTGTTTTCAAGCTTGTTACGTAAAAAAAAAACGCCGTAATGCATGGAAAATATTCTACATGGGGAAGGGAAAGAACGTCATGAGAAACTTCTATTACGAATGTTATTGATTATCAAAACACTAAACCGTATAAATAAATACCACTCTATACAAAGAAACAAAAAAAAAAAAATTATATATATATATATATATATATATATATATATATATATATATATATATATATATATATATATATATATATATATATATATATATATATATATATATATATATATATATATATATATATATATGCACAAAAACGTGTGTTTTCTTTCATTTTCACATTGATAGGTTCCGAAACGCCAAAATATATGGAAAAAAAAAACTCTATAAGGTAACGGAATGAAATTTCCAGAAACATGCCTTTGGAGTGTTTATGAGCGTGTTAGGCACCAAAAAGCTAAAAATCATTGTTTCGTTATAGGAAATAAATAAATAAATAAATAAATATATAAATAAATATATATATATAAATAAAAATTAATAAATAATAAATATATATAAAAAAACGTGCCTTTTTAGTGTTTTTAAACTACTTACGTACCAGAACGCTACAATGCATGCAACTTAATAATATTTTTATTTTTTTTTATGTAGGAAGGACACTGGCCAAGGGCAACAAAAATCTAATAAAAAAATGCCCACTGAATTGCCAGTCCCATAAGAGGGTCAAACCAGTGGTCAAAAATTGATGAATAAGTGTCTTAAAACCTCCCTCTTCAAGGAATTCAAGTCATAGGAAGGTGGAAATACAGAAGCAGGCAGGGAGTTCCAGAGTTTACCAGAGAAAGGGATGAATGATTGAGAACACTGGTTAACTCTTGCGTTAGAGAGGTGGACAGAATAGGGGTGAGAGAAAGAAGAAAGTCTTGTGCAGCGAGGCCGCGGAAGGAGGGGAGGCATGCAGTTAGCAAGATAAGAAGAGCAGTTAGCATGAAAATAGCGGTAGAAGACAGCTAGATATGCAACATTGCGGCGGTGAGAGAGAGGCTGAAGACAGTCAGTTAGAGGAGATGAGTTGATGAGACGAAAAGCTTTTGATTCCACCCTGTCTAGAAGAGCAGTATGAGTGGAACACCCCCAGACATGTGAAGCATACTCCATACATGGACGGATAAGGCCCTTGTACAGAGTTAGCAGCTGGGGGGGTGAGAAAAACTGCCGGAGACGTCTCAGAACACCTAACTTCATAGAAGCTGTTTTAGCTAGAGATGAGATGTGAAGTGCCCAGTTCAGATTATAAGTAAAGGAAAGACCGAGGATGTTCAGTATAGAAGAGGGTGACAGTTGAGTGTCATTGAAGAAGAGGGGATAGTTGTCTGGAAGGTTGTGTCGAGTTGATAGATGCAGGAATTGAGTTTTTGAGGCATTGAACAATACCAAGTTTGCTCTGCCCCAATCAGAAATTTTAGAAAGATCAGAAGTCAAGCGTTTTGTGGCTTCCCTGCGTGATATGTTTACCTCCTGAAGGGTTGGACGTCTTTGAAAAGACGTGGAAAAGTGCAGGGTGGTATCATCAGCGTAGGAGTCGATAGGACAAGAAGTTTGGTTTAGAAGATCATTAATGAATAATAAGAAGAGAGTGGGTGACAGAACAGAACCCTGAGGAACACCACTGTTAATAGATTTAGGAGAAGAACAATGACCGTCTACCACAGCAGCAATAGAACGGTCAGAAAGGAAACTTGAGATGAAGTTACAAAGAGAAGGATAGAAACCGTAGGAGGGTAATTTGGAAATCAAAGCTTTGTGCCAGACTCTATCAAAGGCTTTTGATATGTCCAACGCAACAGCAAAAGTTTCACCAAAATCTCTAAAAGAGGATGACCAAGACTCAGTAAGGAAAGCCATAAGATCACCAGTAGAGCGGCCTTGACGGAACCCATACTGGCGATCAGATAGAAGGTTGTGAAGTGATAGATGTTTAAGAATCTTCCTGTTGAGGAGAGATTCAAAAACTTTAGATCGGCAGGAAATTAAAGCAATAGGACGGTAGTTTGAGGGATTAGAACGGTCACCCATTTTAGGAACAGGTTGAATGTAGGCAAACTTCCAGCAAGAAGGAAAGGTAGATGTTGACAGACAGAGCTGAAAGAATTTGACTAGGCAAGGTGCAAGCACGGAGGCACAGTTTCGGAGAACAATAGGAGGGACCCCATCAGGTCCATAAGCCTTCCGAGGGTTTAGGCCAGCGAGGGCATGGAAAACATTATTGCGAAGAATTTTAATAGGTGGCATGAAGTAGTCAGAGGGTGGAGGAGAGGGAGGAACAACCCAGAATCGCCCAAGGTAGAGTTTGTAGCAAAGGTTTGAGCGAAGAGTTCAGCTTTAGAAATAGATGTGATAGCAGTGGTGCCATCTGGTTGAAATAGAGGAGAAAAAGAAGAAGAAGCAAAGTTATTGGAGATATTTTTGGCTAGATGCCAGAAGTCACGAGGGGAGTTAGAGCTTGAAAGGTTTTGACATTTTCTGTTAATGAAGGAGTTTTTGGCTAGTTGGAGAACAGACTTGGCATGGTTCCGGGCAGAAATATAAAGTGCATGAGATTCTGGTAATGGAAGGCTTAAGTACCTTTTGTGGGTCACCTCTCTATCATGTATAGCACGAGAACAGGCTGTGTTAAACCAAGGTTTAGAAGGTTTAGGACGAGAAAAAGAGTGAGGAATGTATGCCTCCATGCCAGACACTATCACCTCTGTTATGCGCTCAGCATACAAAGACGGGTCTCTGACACGGAAGCAGTAGTCATTTTAAGGAAAATCAGCAAAATACCTCCTCAGATCCCCCCAACTAGCAAAGGCAAAACGCCAGAGGCACCTTCGCTTAGAGGAATCCTGAGGAGGGATTGGAGAGATAGGACAAGATAAAGATATGAGATTGTGATCGGAGGAGCCCAACGGAGAAGAAAGGGTGACAGCATAAGCAGAAGGATTAGAGGTCAAGTAAAGGTCAAGAATGTTGGCCGTATTTCCAAGACGGTCAGGATTACGAGTAGGGTGTTGCACCAATTGCTGTAGGTCATGGAGGATAGCAAAGTTGTAGGCTAGTTCACCAGGATGGTCAGTGAAGGGAGAGGAAAGCCAAAGCTGGTGGTGAACATTGAAGTCTCCAAGAATGGAGATCTCTGCAAAAGGGAAGAGTGTCAGAATGTGCTCCACTTTGGAAGTTAAGTAGTCAAAGAATTTCTTATAGTCAGAGGAGTTAGGTGAGACGTATACAGCACAGATAAATTTAGTATGAGAGTCACTCTGTAGTCGTAGCCAGATGGTGGAAAACTCGGAAGATTCAAGAGCGTGGGCACGAGAGCAGGTTAAGTCATTGCGCACATAAACGCAGCATCCAGCTTTGGATCGAAAATGATAATAGAGAAAGTAGGAGGGAACAGAAAAGGGGCTACTGTCAGTTGCCTCATACACCTGAGTTTCAGTGAAGAAAAGAAGATGAGGTTTAGAAGAGGAGAGGTGGTGTACTACATATTGAAAATTAGATGTTAGACCGCGAATGTTGCAGAAGTTAATGAAGAAAAAGTTGAGGGGGGTGTCAAGACACTTAGGGTCGTCGACAGAAAGGCAGTCCGACCTGGGGATATTTGTGGTCCCCTCCCCATATGGGGACTCCGAGGCTGGTGTAGGAGTCGCCATGATGATTTTAACATTTTTGAGTGAAGGGTGTGTGTGTTATTAGGTGCTTGTAGTTTTGTGTGGAGGAAGAGAGTTGTTTTTAGAGGGCAGGCTGTGACTGCCCCCTTGTGTTGTGAGACACAAAGGGAAACGTTCAGTGAGGTCACAGCTGGGTTTAATGATAAGTTCACAGCACCCCCTGAACAGTGCTTTAGACCTCACTGGGAGTAATTATCGTATCTGTGCCCTGTATAGCGTGAGGATGCCCCGTGGGTCGAGGGTGTTCGCCATCCTGCGCAGGGCAGAGACTCGGAGAGAGGTCTGGCGGGCGACGACAGCGATGTGGTGATCGATGCGTAGGCCGCGGTCCACAGACACGCCCAGGATCTTGATATAATCCTGAAGTGGCAGGCTCTTGCTTCCAAAACGCAGCTGTCCTGAGACTGCGTGTGAGGCACCTGGGGACCGCGAGATGACCATCGCCTGCGGATTTTCAGGAGCGAAGTTAACCTGCCACATCTTTCCCCACTGCTCCGCCAGTCCGAGCTGCCTGTTCAGCTCAGTGACGGCACGCTGACTGTCGAGGCGGCAGTAGGAGCGGGAGAGTGTGCAGTCGTCGGCGTATGCTGCCACAGATGACAGCTGCCGGAGAAGGTCGTCGATGTATATGTTCCATAGAACTGGTCCCAAGACGGAGCCTTGTGGAACTGAGGCCCGGACAGGAGAAGGCCTTGATGACTGCCCGTTGACCACTACCTGAAGGGTCCTACCCTGGAGGTAATCTTCTAGCAGCATTAACAGGTCACCTTGGACACCCTTGGCGCGAAGCTTTTCAATGAGCCCCGCGTGCCAGACCCCGTCAAAAGCCCCAGCAATGTCCAGGGCCACCACAAGGGTGTGCAGGCCTTCTTCCAGGAGGTCTTGCCAGTCCTTGGAGATGATGAGGAGGAGGTCTGCGGTGGATCTGCTAGGCCTGAAGCCAAACTGCCTCTCTGAGAGGAGGTGGTTCTCGCTCAGGTGTTGGTAGATGGCAGCAGCCACTATTTTCTCCAGCAACTTGCCCATCACTGAGAGCAGGGAGATGGGTCTGTAGTTGTTGGGTTCAGACCTTGAGTTTTTTTTATGGACCGGTACCACATGCGCTTCCTTCCATACTGAGGGCCACTTCTTCTCCCTCAAGCAAGATGTGAAGACGGTGGTGAAAGGAGCTGACAGCTCTCTAGCGCAGTGCTTGAGGAGCCGTGGGCTGACGTCATCCGGGCCTGTGGCTTTACCCACATCCACCGCACCGAGTACCCGCTCAACCTGCTCTGCCGTCACCAAGACAGTGCTGACAGTGCAATCAATTTCCGGGGCCAGCTGTGGTACAGGTCGTGCCGAGTCGTCAATTTTCATCTTGTTGGCGAAAAGCTCGGCGAGGAGTGTGGCCTTGTCTGCACTGCTCGTGGCGGTGGATCCGTCAGGTCTGGTGAGTGGAGGAAGAGTCTCGCGGTGACATGCTCCTTGCTGCTCCTTCACCAGATTCCAAAAGGTCTTGTTGCCAACCCCTGGGCCACTGAGCTTTCGCCTTCTGTCCTCCCTTAGCTGATTCCTCGCCCATCTGCAGATAGACGTCATCCTCGTCTTGTTCCTGCGTGACGGGTGTCGCTTGTACCTCACCCAGGCAGCATGCTTGGCCTCGGCAGATGCTCTGCAGCGAAAACCAAACCAGGCGGGATCACCAGGCCTGGAGAGATATACTCGGCTGGGCACATGCTGCTGTTGGAGGCCAAGGAGCCTGGTGGTGAGGGTGCGTGCCTTGTTCTCAGCATCTCCCATTAGAAGGGACTCCCAGTCCGTGTTCTCCATGTCTTGCTTCATGGATGGCCAGTCCGTCCTGTTCCAAAGCCAGACGGTACGCGGGATAGCGTCTTCCCTCGCCGTTTGCAGCTCGACCTGAGACAGTACAGCAAAGTGGTCTGAGGTGCCCGCTGGTCCTAGCTGCTGGCAACTGATGCTGGCTTCGGGTAGGTCTGTCACCACAGGGTCCAGCAGCCCTCCCCGCTCGTGTGTAGGGAAGGTGACATGGTTGGTTAGGGCCTGAACAGTCAGGAGATTACTGAAGGCATCCTGCTCCATGTGGAAGTTCAGGTCCCCCACTATCATCACATGGGAACACTTGTGACGCTGGAGCAGGGTGTCGAGTTCCTCCGTCAGGAAGTCTAGCGGGGCTCGTCCTTGTCTCGGGGGACGGTACATGACAGAGAGAAGCCCACTGTTATCTGCAAGTACCACTCTGAAGAACAGTGCCTCCATCAGGTGTGGCACGGCTACCTCAAGTTCCTGTGTTTGGAGGACGTCCTTAAAACAGGCAGCGACACCTCCGCCTGCTCTATTTTTTCGGTCCATCCTCACCCACAGGGAATAGCCTGATATTTTGCTGAACGTCGGCTCCACCTCGTCACTCAGCCACGTTTCTGTTACTGCGACAATGTCAGCACTATGTCTCAGCACGAAATTGTGGCTAAGGTCACCTACATTGGTGCGGAGTCCTCTCACGTTGGCGGAGACCACGGTCAGGTGACAGCTGGGGCGTCGGTTCCCTTGCCTCCTCGCGTTGGCTTGGGAATGAGGTGTGGTGGTGAGGCGAGACGCATTAGTGTCTGCCCTGCCACGAGGAGAGATTCCAGCTGGGGTAGTGACCGGGCTGTGGCTGCCAGGAAGGCTGGAGGGGGGCCTGAAAGGATTGCTGGGGGTGAGGAAGTTGTTGCCGCGCTAAACCCTCCGACAGAACCCTCATGAACATACTCTCCTGCCTTTGTTCCTGGCGTTCGTCAGCAGCGCGACTGTAGCACATCTCAGCTGTGTGGCCGGGGCGGAAGCAGTAGTCGCATCGGACCCTTTGCTCTCCCCTGTGCCTCACTGGGTACGCAGATGCCTGTGGCTGAGTCATGCGAGGAGGAGGGACAGGTCGCCAGTCAGGTGTGTTGGGGTGACTTCGTGCCAGCCGCTGGCCGCGTCGCTGTCGCTGAGTCTTCTTCCTGCTTCCATTGTTGTTTTTGTTGTTGTTGTTGTTGCTCCTATCGCTATTATTGTTGCTGTTGTTGTAGTTACTACTGCTGCTGCTGCTGCTGCTGCTGCTGCTACTGCTGTTGTTGCTGGTAGTACTGCTGCTGTTTCTCCTGCTGTTGTTGCTGCTGCTGCTACTACTACTACTGCTATTGTTGCTGTTATTGTCGTTACTGTTACTGTTGTTGTTGTTGATGGTGTTTTTGTTACTGTTGCTGCTGCTATTGTTATTGGTGGTAATGGTAGTGTTGGTGCTACCTGAGGCTGTGGTGGTGGTGGCGTTGGTGGGGAGTGCGGCCGCTGTGGTGAAGGCGTCCGCTACTCTTATAAGAGGCTTAGGCCTTCCAGATTGCCACCACTGCCTCCAGTGGTCCGAGGAGGCACACACCTTCTCCCAGGTCCTCAGGATAAAGGAGGGAGTAGCAGTAGTCGCAATAGAACTGCTGGAGACTCTCGCGTCTGCTTTCTTGCATTCCATGAGAACCTCCATGAGCTCATGGAGTTCAGCCACGTGTGTCTGTTTTTCGAGAATCCAGTCCCTTTGTAGCGTGAGGGACCGAATTATTTTATTTTTGTTTGTTACATCCTTCTGTTGGCGTAGAGTGTAAGAGATGAGATCCTCCATCTCTCTCTCTCTCTCTCTCTCTCTCTCTCTCTCTCTCTCTCTCTCTCTCTCTCTCTCTCTCTCTCTCTCTCTCTCTCTCTCTCTCTCTCTCTCTCTCTCTCTCTCTCTCTCTCTCTCTCTCTCTCTCTCTCTCTCTCTCTCTCTCTCTCTCTCTCTCTATAGATGTCTCTACTAGATGTCGCTCCTTTAACTCATATGAACAGTAAATACTTTTTTGGAGATTTTGGTGAAACTTTTGCTGTTGCCTTAAACATATCAAAAGCTTTTGATAGATTCTGGCACAAAACTTTGACATCCAAACTACCAGACTGTAAACATCTTTATAAACAGTGACATGATGATTCCTCGTTAAACAATAAACCTTGATAAGATAAGGAGGCACAAACAAATTATTGATATATTCACAATTTAATGAGGACATTTGCATTAACGCGTTTTCTTCTTCTTCTTCTTCTTCTTCTTCTTCTTCTTCTTCTTTCTATCTATCTTTCCTTCTTTTACTTGTGCCCTAAAGATAACGTAACGTTTGATCTTATAAACTAACCGTAATATTTTCAGTTGCATCATTATCAGAAGGTAAGGGGACACGACACTCTTCTCAAACAGACTAATGAATTTGCTGTTCTGAATCCACATCACCATCATCATCACCAGCTTTTAAGTTAGCCTTATCCACAACTTCCTCCACTCATGTGTGTCGCGAGCTTGTGCACTCCAGCCCGACCCAGCAATAACTGCACAGTCCTAAGAGAGAATGACGAACACTAAACACTAGTATGCAGCCAACACCTAAGTTCAAACAAGTGAACGATGGGTGTCTTGTTCTCACATCATTCTTGCCTCAGTCACGTGTCATCTGTCAACCGTTCTTTGTTTTCTAGAAGTCTTTATCATTTCTCTTCATACTGTGGCTTACATCATGACCTTTGACTCTTTCTTCTTATATTTTCTTTTGTGACGCCGCTCGTCGACCTTTTTTTTTTTTTTATTTAAACATAGGTACATTATCACCCGAAGGCGCACTGCCGTGCGCAACCTATTTTAGGGGTGGGACACAACACACAAATATAAATATAAAGATATATACATACATACTCGTATATATATATATATATATATATATATATATATATATATATATATATATATATATATATATATATATATATATATATATATATATATATATATATATATATATATATATATATATATATATATATACCCAGGACTTGAAGTTAGCAGCACACCACTGGAGGGGTTCGTTCCCAACCCCCCTGCTAACAATATTAACTTAAGTCCATAAAGAATATATATATATATATATATATATATATATATATATATATATATATATATATATATATATATATATATATATATATATATATATATATATATATATATATATATATATATATTCTTTATGGACTTAAGTTAATATTGTTAGCAGGGGGGTTGGGAACGAACCCCTCCAGTGGTGTGCTGCTAACTTCAAGTCCTGGGTATGCATCCCCCTGATATGAGGGACGGAGGACGCGAAGACGTTCCACAGTCTGGAGACTCGCCCCCAAAAGGTGCGCTGGTGTTGGCTGGAGCGGGAACGCGGCGCTTCCACTGAGTCACCACTGGATAACACTGTTCTCGTGTCCCGCGAGGTGACTCTGGTGGGCAGCCGTAGTCCCGCCAGATGTGGCACACTCTGCACCTGTGCCTTGTGGAACACCACAAGGGCCGCCACGTCCCTGCGGTGTTCTAGCGTGTCGACAGGAGCCTCAGGATGGGCTGGGGCACCTGCTGCTTCCACCAGTCGCAGCGCCCGTCGCTGGATGCCGTCGAGCTTGCTGATGTGTGTGGCAGCACAGGATATCCAGGAGAGGGCGGCATACTCTAAATAAGGCCGTATCTGGGCCTTGTAGAGCAAGAGCCTCCCTCTCCTGTCGAGCAAGTTGGCCACCCTCCTCAAGGAGGAGACTCGGTGTGAGGCCTTAAGGGCAATGTGTTTGACGTGGCGGTCAAACCGCAGCCCTCGATCCACCTCAACCCCCAGAATCTTGACGGACTCCTGAAGTTCGAGAGGAAGGCCACCAAATCTTAGCCCTCCCTCCACTGCTGGCTCGGCAGCGGGGGATCGAGAAACTACCATTGCCTGTGTCTTTTCCGGAGCAAAGGTCACCTGCCAGCGTGCCCCCCATTCCTGTATCACCCCAAGCTGCTGATTGATCTCTTCAGCAGCACGCACACTTTCGTGTCGAGGGTAGGTACAGGAGAGAGTGCAATCGTCAGCATAAGCTGAGACCGCCGGCAGCTGTCGGAGAAGATCGTCCACGTAGATGTTCCACAGGACTGGCCCCAGCACCGAGCCCTGTGGCACTGACGCTCTCACCGGGAGGGACTCGGACCCTTGCCCATTGACAACGACCTGGAGGGTCCTTCCTTGGAGGTAGTCGCCAAGGAGCTGAAGGAGGTCACCCTGGATCCCCTTTGCCCTCAGCTTTTCCAGAAGGCCCCCATGCCAGAACCTGTCGAAGGCACCTGCTATATCCAGGGCACCACAACAGTCGAGGCCGCCGTCAAGGGCGTCCTGCCAGCCCCCGGTGAGGAGCATGAGGAGATCGGAGGTGGACCGCCCAGGTCTGAACCCAAACTGTTGGTCCGAGAGGAGGTAATTGTCCTGGAGGTGGCGACACACCACATCTGCCACCACCCTCTCGAACACTTTCCCCACCACACAGAGCAGGGAGATGGGTCGATAATTTTTTGGGTCAGACCCGGAGCTCCTCTTGTGTACGGGAACTACCCGGGCCTCTTTCCACACTAAGGGCCAGGTATTTTCCCATAAGCAGGCAGAGAAGACTGTGGTGAGGGGTACAGCCAGCTCGCGAGCACATTGTTTCAAAACGTGCGGGCTGATGTTGTCGGGACCGGTAGCTTTTTGTACATCGAGCCCCTGCAGCAGACGCTCGACAATCCCCTGCGTCTGTAATAGGCACTACTTTGCATGAAGAAAAGAATGGATATAAGAGTAGAATTAGAAGGAAATTAGAGACGCGTTAGAGAATCTAACGCCAGTATTAGAAGAATTGTGCAAGAGGTGAACAGGACGTTGAATTGATAACAGCCAAGCTTAACTATAAACAGCCGGTTTCTTTTATGCCCATTCAGCTTGTTAAACGCTTACCTCCCATTGGGTGGAGATTAAAACGTCATTCGTTTTGCTTGATATTATTGGCTATGGAAATCTATGACGTATGCCTCGACACCTCTCGGACAATCCTCAAGTCACTTTTAGAATGGGTAGCAGCCAGTCACCAAGATAGTACAGACGCACAACCCGTGTCGCTCTGACTTGAGTTACTCAAAGACTTAGACTCTGATCAAGACGCAAGAGTCTTAATAACTTTGCTTATAATCTTAGTCGTGTGATTAAGTAGTAAAGAAGTGCACTGTTGTTGAGCTGTAAAGACAATTTATATTTTCTAAATAAATTTGCAACACGTCAGACTAACTTTGATAACCCACTTGCACAAGGATGTTGTGAGTAATGATTAACAAGAAAGAAAATCATCGTCTCCGATACCAAGCTACGCCCACCGACACATAGTCGCCACAGAAGCTAGAGACAGTGTGCACACAAACACGACGCACACAGTGGTGTTCAGCTTATTGGGATTCTGAAGCCTAAACAACCTCCGAAGAGAAAGAAGAGTTTACAAACATTAGAAACAAACAACAGAAGCAGCTACGGAAACAACAGCAATAACGCTTTCCCAGCCAACACAGTGAGTCAAGGTCAACCCCGCAAGTGTGCACAAGTCCCGCACCGCGCCGCACCGCGCCATATCTCATCACACTCCCGAGCCACTACTCACACGATCAAACTCAAGAGTAACTCTCAATTAATATCACCAAACAACGAGACCAATATCTAAATACTAAGAAGAGACTTAGAAGAGGAAACCGCAGCCAGAGACGAGAGCAGGATCAGCGCCGCCCCCAGCAGCCGCCGCACAAAGCCATCAGCCACAGCACGCCGCCAGCAGCAGCCGCACACAGCCATCAGCCACAGCACGCCGCCACCAGCAGCCGCCGCTCAAGAGGACATCGCTACTCACTTGTCTATACTTTGGTAACAGTATTCAACCTGTCATTCATTAATGTAATTATATTCATGTAATATTTTATCTAATACCCAGTGCACCAAGAGTTTGTGTATGCCTGAGGAGTGACTGAGCACGAAGAAACATTGAGTATATCTGCATTATTGTAAAGCGTCTCCCAACATTATCACACACACTACCCATCATCATAGGACAAGGTATGTAAATTGTACACATGTATGCCACTACCTATTCAAGTTTCAAGTCGAACTAGTCCTATCTTTACTCGCAGTTTACGAGCTTTACGTGAAAGTAGAAACTCCACCATGACAAACGCTAACGTAGTAAAACATTCAATCATCACCACTATTGCTGATATCCCCAAATTCAGTGGAGAACCTGATACAATTTATTTAAATCAGTATGTCAAAAGAATAAAAACTTTGATCAAAAACAAAGGTATTGTTGAGGATAACTTAAAAATAGAATGTTTCAAAGAACACATTGACGCTGTTAAGGGCACAGCTCGTCACGTCATAGTATATTCACATTTAGACAACATCAAAACATTTGATGAGTACATCAAAGCTTTTAAAAAGCACTTCACAACAAAAAGCGATAGAGATCCAATACGCGCCATGGTCAAGTTTTTTTTAAAATAGCTCCAGAACAAAACGAGACACAAACAGCATTCATTTCAAGGTTGAATACACAAGCAAGAGACATTGAAGCAATCTTTGAAAACTCAGATTGATCTGTGAAAAATGAACCCAAACAAATTTCCTTGAAAAACATGGCTCTCGTTATGATGCTAGCACAAATTGTCAAATCAAACAAGGGTATAGTACAGGAAAGACTCTATAAAGACATCAAACCAAACATACAGTTAGGTGAGGTAGATTGCCTACTCAAAGGCTATGTAAAAATAGATCCTACTTGCAGTACATATGTGTTAGCTGCTAGCTCAGACTCACGCACACCAACTACACAAAGGCAAGGACGATCACAATCTAGAACCAGAATGTCAACACCCTATAATTGTAGGAGTCCTTCTAGACAAAGACAAACAATTGAATGTTACAATTGCCACAAATTTGGACACTCTGCAAGGGACTGCTACGCTAATATCACCTGTTCCAAATGTCAGTATAAAGGTCACAAAGAATCAGTATGTAGAAATCCTCCTTGGTGTACTTATCATCACAGAATTGGGCACAGGACAGTAGACTGTCGTGCTAGAAGTCAGGATTTTCGCAATGGCCAAAAAGAGAAAAACAGTACAACTTAGTCACTTCATCAGTAGCCAACAGACGGTCAACTCGCCACATTTCATATCAAAACCAGGAAATAAAGAAATCCAAAGCACAGCCATCGCACTCCAACTTAGATAAAAGCCAGGAAGTAAAGGAAGTTATCTATATAAATGACAACTCCGGAGGTCCGCTCATAGCCGGACGAGTGTTTGATGAACCCAGTCACATGTTTCTAGACACAGGAGCACGTATAAACTTAATCAGTCTAGATTTTCTAAGAAAAGCGAAACCTGGTTTGGTCATTATTGAGCCAACCACATTCAACATTCATGGAGTTACCGGAAACAAACTCACACCTTTAGGAGAAACACAGATAACTGTAACTTTTGGGAACTATTACATGTTTGAATTAACAGCTGTTGCGATAGAACAGCAAGCGTTCCCAGGAAACTTACTCATTGGATATGACACAATGCGAGATGAAGACATAACTATCTTCCCTGCGAAGGAAGGAGTTAAAATATCTTACAATCTACCATTCGTTATATCTACCATTCGTTAACACCCGCAGCCAAGATGTTGTGGTACCAGTTAGTCAACATCCTAAGACAGAAGTAAACACAGTTCCCTCAGATAATAACGTGGCAGAGCGGTACTTAAACAATTCATCACCAGTACTTGACGAGAATTGCATTCCTACAAAACGTCATGAAAAGACAAATTCCCCACTGATAACCCAAAAGGACAAACAACATGCACCAACCGAACCCTTGAAAATTGTTTCAGGTTCTGTAACAGAGTGCACGCTGTTGCAGGCTCAGTCTATTTGCAAGGTAAAGGTTAGTCTAAAAGGAATAAGTGACCATGTGACAGCGATTGCCTTAAGCGAGTCGTCGCGTATTCGTGGAATAAATTTAGAAAGTGGTCTTTACCATACAAACAGGGGTAAATCTGAAGTATTTGCCATCAACACGCTTCACACAGACGTAACTATTAAGAAAGGAAAAGAGTTAGGACGTTTCCAAGTCAGTAAAGCTATAAAAATAATCAATAATCAAGACCTTAGCTCTGATAAAGATGAACAAATAGCACAAGTGTTTTCGCTACAAGAATCCTTACAGAGTGAGAAAGAGATAAAGAAACACCTCGCTCCCACTAGTCGTCCAGTTCTTGAGAAAGAACTAGTAAACTTACTACACCAACATAAAGCAGCAGTTGCTTTGCCAGGAGAAGCCTTGGGTAAAACAACTCTATTGCAGCACAAAATCAAACTCCAGCCAGGAACACAGCCTATTTACGTTCCCGCATATAGACTACCGCATTCTAAACTTGCCACTGTTGATAAATTGATTGAAGATATGTTGTCACAAGATGTCATAGAACCTAGTGACAGTGAGTGGAATTTTCCACTAATACTTGTGCCCAAACCGGACGGTACCATGAGACCAGTGATTGATTACAGGGAACTCAACAAGAAAACTATTCCAGACAGACTTCCGCTTCCAGTCATTTCTGATGTTCTTCGAAGTCTAGGCACTTCAAATAAGTTATTTAGCACAATTGACATAAAATCTGCATTTTGGCAAATTGAGCTCGATGAAGCTTCACGTCCATTGACAGCATTTTCTACACCAACAGGACATTATCAATTTTGTAGAATGCCATTCGGATTATCGAACAGCCCACTTACTTACATGAGATTAATGAACAATGTCCTACAAGGTTTGATTGGGAAGACTGCTAATGACTTGATGACATTTTAATAGTTTCACAAACAGAAGAAGAACACTTCCACAAACTAAACCAAGTCTTCACCAGACTCGTATCAGCAGGATTAAAGATCAAGTTGGAAAAATGTCGCTTTCTACAGGAGAAAGTAACTTACTTAGGTCAACAAATAGACATTCAAGGTCTGAGGACAGTACAATCAAAGGTAGACGTCGTAAAACAATTTCCTCAACCAACCTCAGTTGAAAAAGTAAGAAGTTTCTTAGGACTAACAGGATATTATAGAAAATTTATCAAAAATTACGCTGACATAGCACAACCATTGAGTCCACTCCTGAAAAAGAATACTACATTCTCTTGGGGTCCTTCCCAAACCAAAGCATTTGAAACACTGAAAAACAAGCTCACAAGTTCGCCAGTATTGATTTTCCCAGATTACACAAAATAATTCATCTTGTGTACAGATGCCTCTGACATTGGGTTAGGAGGAATACTAATGCAGGAAAGAAATGGTAATTCACACCCAATTGCATATGCTTCCAGACTTTGCACAGCTGCAGAAAAGAATTATAGCATCACAGAACGCGAGACTTTAGCAGTGATTTATTGCCTAGAACACTTCAGAGATATCATATTGGGTTACAAGATTAGAGTGTGGACAGACCACACCGCAATTCAGAATCTGTTTAAACACAAGAATTTAAGAGGACGCTTAGCACGTTGGTTTGTGACACTGCAGAATTATGAAATAAACTTTGAATACATACCAGGAAAGAAAAATGCAGCAGCCGATGCCCTATCACGAAACATAGTTTCACACGGAGAAGTAAATAGTGTAGTATGCAGTATCCAAGAACTAACCACATTAGACAATGAACTTGTATACTCAGAACAAAGAAAAGATGACACTCTGAAGCAAATAACAGAGCACCTTGAAGGTAATACAGACAGAGAAGCACAGACACTACCAAAGAAATATAAACTATCGGAATTCCAATTACATAATGGATTGCTATACCGCAATACCGAAATAACATGCAAAGGATTATCACGTGGAAAAGTGAAACAGTCAGTTATACCCAAAGAGTTGGTACCAAATGTCTTACACTTCATTCATGATTGTGCAACTAGTTCTCACCCAGGAAAAGAAAAGGCTTATAGACAAGCACAACTGAAATACTGTTGGACAGACATGAGAAAACAAATCTACAATCATATAGATAATTGTAACGTTTGCGCAGAAACAAAAGGACACACACGCACACCAGCACCAATGTTGAATTATCCAATCCCTGAGAAACCGTGGGATAGAATTCACCTTGATACCTTGGAGTTGCCCCTATCTGAAAATGGATTTAAATATTTACTAGTAATCATCGATTATTTCTCCAGATTTTGCATTTTACAGCCAATACAGAACAAGAAAGCAGAGACAATCGCTACAACTATATTTGAAAAAGTAGTATGTCCATACACAACCCCAAAAACTATCATCACTGACAACGGTCCTGAATTTAATAACGATATTCTAGCAGAAATATGTCGCATTTTCAACATAAAGAAAATAAATGTACTCGCCTACAAACCGGAAAGTAACGGAGTTATGGAAAGACTTAATAGAAAAGTCATCACTTGTCTACATACATTGATAAATCCACACCGCATTACATGGGACACATGGATCCCGCACGTCACATGTGCTTTGAGCACACAAATCAATTCAGTCACAGGTGAAACGCCGCCACATTATATTCTTTTTGGAGAGGATAAGAATTTACCGTACTCACTTCTAGAGTCAGCACCGCGTCATGTCTATAACTATGATGATTTCATACTAACTAGAATCAATAAATTCAAGGAAATTTACCAACGTATCAGAGATCACATGAATCAATACTCACAAGACTTAACAAAACAACATAAAAGGGCACGAGAAATAAAAATACAGCCAGGAAATATAGTCATGGTCAAACTACACACGCCATTAGGAAATAGCAACAAACTTTCGCCCAAGTTCAAGGGTCCGTATAAAGTCATTGCACCAGATAGTGGAAATAAATTCACAATACGAAATTTGGAAGCCGGTGATATCAGTATACGCCATGCAGATAAGCTCAAACAGACAAACATGAATGAATTTGGTGAATATGCAGTCATAGATAGTGATGAAACAAATAGCATAGAAACAGACAAAACAGAAACAGACATAAACAATGTAGAAACAGGAACAGATAGTGTACAGACAGAAACAAGTCACCACGCAGCAGACGACGAAAGCCATGATTACAGGAAGAAATTAAGAAGTCATAGAAAACAAGTTTTGCCATTAATTTGCACCAATGAACTCTCATTAGAATCTGAATTTTATGAATATGTTGAAGAAATATTAAATGAGTTGAACATAGATTGTTATTCTTTTTACAGGTAAAGATGAAACAAGTGGCATGCATGTTCTCAGCTATAGTAGTTCTAGCAACAGCCTGGGACCCTGTGAGGCCCGGAGCTTTAGTAAGGAAAATCGGCGACATGATCATTGTGAACCACTAAGTAAGAGTACTATTGAAATTTGACAATATAAATGTTGTAAGAGAAAATGTCAGACATATCAATAACGGTTTACAGATGGTAAAAGACAAATTGATAATTAGTAAGATATCCAATGTGAGATTAGAGAAGAAATTAGATGCTATACAGACGAAGGTCACCAAAATAGAAAATAACTTCCTACATAGCAAAAGCAAAAGAGGAGTAGGTATCGCAGTAGCGATCGGATCGTTAGTAGGTCTTGGAGTAACAAATATTGGTTTGTATGCAGAACTTCGCTCAAATGTATATAATCTACAAAACTCAGTGTCCATAATCGATGTCTTACAAGAAGAAACAGAAGATATACAACTTACCATAGATGAGATGATTAATAGCATAGAAACCTTAAGTACAGAGAACTCTAATTTGAAGGAATCCCTGGAAATTTTCATGCTCTTGGATCAGTTGTACATTAAGATAAATTAACTAGATGCTGAAATGGAACAGTTAATTTAAGACTTAGTTATGGCTAATGCTGGACATGTTACACACATTATTTTCAATATCACAACTTCTAAACATAACTCAACGAGCAAAATATGAGTGGAATTTTCAACCTTTCTTTGATTCAAATAATATTGCTCTATATTATCCCATTCTTAATTCATTCATAAATGATACTGGAGTACTCATTGACATACCATTTTCATCAGAATTGAAATATTACATGTATAATCTGCTTCCTTTCCCAATGAAATTTAATAGTTCCATTATAACAGTTGATACTGATATAACATCTCCAACAAATTACATCCTATCCATAAATGGTTGAAAGAAAGTGTAATAGTAAATGATGATCTATTGAACTATAAGAAAACTAACGTAGACCTGTACATTTGCTCAGCTACTTATTTTACTTTCAATGAAGCATTGAGTCACTCATGTGCCGCATCCTTGGTGAAAGATATATCCATTGTACGTAATTGTCATATTAAGGAAGAAACTCCCACACCACGTCATGAAACTATCCAGGAATCTCACTACTTATATTTTCCAAACAAGACAACTGTATCAGTCATATGCCCAGGATTTCAACCTCAGATAGCATCAATAGAAGGCCTATATCAACTTTTCCTCTCACATAGATAAAACATATAAGAAGGCAAATTCAAGGATGTTTTTTGTTAGGAAACTATGCAAGTTAAAAGTTGGTAGTAAGATAATGGATTTGTTCTACAGTAGTATACTACAATCAGTTTTTTCATTTGCTATATGTTGCTGGTATGGAAATAGTACTGTGGAATCTAAAGGTAAACTAAGCAAGATAATAAAGAAATGTAGCCGATTAAAAGTAAAAAATACAAAACCATTGTTGGAACTGTATAAACGAGCGGTTATTCAGAGAAGCAATATCATAATAAAAGACCCCAGTCACCCATTGCACACATGTTACGAATTGTTACCATCTGGCAGAAGATGGAGATCTGTGCAGGGCCGAACATCTCGGTATAGGGAGTCGTATGTTCCATCTAGTATCAGGATATTGAATGGGAATCAACAGTTGTAAAAGAAGGCAGCACTCAGGGACATCAGCAATACTTTTAATGTTTTTAATATTTTAATGTGTTCTATTTTTGATAGTTTATGATTGAGAATTTAATAGATGTAACTGATAGTTTTAAGAATTTTTATACTTCTATATTTCTCTTTTATACTTTGGCAAGCACAAGACAAATTCTCTGTAAGAGCAATAAAGTATTATTATTATTATTATTATTATTATTATTATTATTATTATTATTATTATTATTATTATTATTATTATTATTATTATATCGTGTACCAGATCAATGTGAACTTCATAGCCCCACACTCACAACAGTAGCAAATAGGAAAAAGACTATTGTACTTAATAGAGAAAATGTTTTACAGGACATTACTATGAAATTCCCAGGCAGAGCTCCTCCTTTGAAAATCAGAAAGATTAACAAGAAAAGACTGGTAATGCAAGTGTCAAAAACACACACAGGTACTATGTGGTATATAATATATGTACTTCCATTTGTATTGATAGTCACGTTGAGCACAATAGCAATGATACTTCTCTACAAGAAACTCAAGAAATCATCCATCGAAATGAAACACATTTCCGAGCCGTAATCCTGTAATAGGTATGTAAAGAACAGCAAGCATGTAATATTGTAAATAGAATTTATTGCATAACAATTTTGTCGGGACGACAAACGGTAGCTGCCGAGCCCTGTAATAGGCACTACTTTGCATGAAGAAAAGAATGGATATAAGAGTAGAATTAGAAGGAAATTAGAGACGCGTTAGAGAATCTAACGCCAGTATTAGAAGAATTGTGCAAGAGGTGAACAGGACGTTGAATTGATAACAGCCAAGCTTAACTATAAACAGCCGGTTTGTTTTATGCCCATTCAGCTTGTTAAACGCTTACCTCCCATTGGGTGGAGATTAAAACGTCATTCGTTTTGCTTGATATTATTGGCTATGGAAATCTATGACGTATGCCTCGACACCTCTCGGACAATCCTCAAGTCACTTTTAGCATGAGTAGCAGCCAGTCACCAAGATAGTACAGACGCACAACCCGTGTCACTCTGACTTGAGTTACTCAAAGACTTAGACTCTGATCAAGACGCAAGAGTCTTAATAACTTTGCTTATAATCTTAGTCGTGTGATTGAGTAGTAAAGAAGTGCACTGTTGTTGAGCTGTAAAGACAATTTATATTTTCTAAATAAATTTGCAACACGTCAGACTAACTTTGATAACCCACTTGCACAAGGATGTTGTGAGTGATGATTATCAAGAAAGAAAATCATCGTCTCCGATACCAAGCTACGCCCACCGACCCATAGTCGCCACAGAGGCTAGAGACAGTGTGCACACAAACACGACGCACACACGTCACCTCCACCTTGGTTACAGTCTCTCTGCACTGCTGCTCCAAAAGAGGCGGTGACCTTTCAGGGTCGTCCACCTCCATCTTCCCGGCGAAAAGGGTGGCCAGCAGCTGGCCTTTGTCCTTGCTGCTGGTGGCCACCGTTTCGTCGGGCCTTGTGAGAGGAGGGACAGTGTCTTGACGGTTGAGGCCCTGTCTGCCCTTAACAAGGGACCACCAAATCTTGTTGCCCACTCCAGGGCCTCCTAGCTGGCGCCGCAGGTCCTCCTCCCACTTCCCTACGGTCCACCTGCAGGTCGTCACCATCCTCTTGCAGGCCGCACGATGTAGGTCTTTGTTACGCCGAGTAGGACTCTGCTTGTAGCGGAGCCACGCAGAATACTTCGCCTCGGCGGCTACGCGGCAGCGGTAGCCAAACCAAGGCTGGTCCGTTGGTCTGGCGACGAACTCACGGTGGAGCACCTGTTGCTCCTGGAGCGCCAAGAGGCGGGAAGTGAACGTTCACGCCTGTACCTCCGTTCCACCCTGCAGGGTGGAAGGCCAGTCAGTCCTGCGCAGGTCTCGGCGAAGGGAGCCCCAGTCTGCCCTATCCTATAGCCAGACTGTGCGAGTGGTGGCCTCGTCACGAGCCACACCCATGTCCACCTGGGTCAGGAAAGCATGGTGATCAGAGCTGCCCACGAGACCCAGCTGGTGGCAGCTGAGTGTGTCCTCCTCCAGGTCGGATATGACGGGGTCCAGGTTCCCGCCCCGCTCATGAGTGGAGAAGGTCACATGGTCCTTCAGGCCCTGCACCGTCAGGAGGTTCTCGTAGGCGTCGCGCTCCAGGTGGTGGTTGAGGTCGCCCACAAGCAAGATGTGTTGGCAGCGGTGAGTCACAAGGAGGACATCTAGGGCCTCCTTGAGGTACAGGAGCGAGTCAGGCCCCTGCCCGGGGGGGACGGTACATGGCGCACAGCAGGAGGGCAGAGTGGTTGGCCAGCACAACCCGGAAGAACATCACCTTCAGCTGAGGCGGCGTGTCCACGTCGAGTTGTTGTGCCTGCACTCCCTCCCTGAAGCAGACAGCCACTCCTGTCAGTCTCCTTTGTTTCTTAAAGAGGCGAAGACTCTTGATAGGCTTTGGTCTCGTCCTGGGTTACCGTCTTTACATACGAGTATCAAGTTTCTGTGCGGCCTTTGTTTTTGTTTGCAGGATGTCATGACTCCACTTAATTGTTAGCAGGTTTCTAAGAACTTACAGGACGTTAGGCCTCCGGATACCTATCTGCAGGTTTCTAAAAATTTATTTTTTTACACACCGCGTAGTGTAGTGGTTAGCAAGCACGGCTCATAACCAAGAAGTCCTGGGTTCGAATCCCAATTATCCAAAATTAAAATTCCTCGGTAGTATAGTGGTTAGTATCCCCGCCTGTCACGCGGGAGACCGGGGTTTGATTCCCCGCCGGGGAGGTACACATTTAAACAACGAAACTCTAGTAGGTACAGGGTACGAGAAAGATTTAGGAGTTATAGTTAGCTCTGAACTCCGTCTAGAAAAACAATCCATAGAGGTCAGAAAGAGGGCAAATAGGGTATTAGGATTATTTTTTAGGAGTGTTAAAAGTAGAAGGCCGGAAGTAATATTAAAGTTATACTTGGCGCTGGTCAGACCTCATCTAGACTACGCTGTGCAGTTCTCGTCTCCACATTACGGGAAAGATATAGGTCTATTAGAATTATTACAGAGGAGAATGACTAAAATTTATTCTGTACACGAAAAAAGACGAAGTTTCTTTGACTATAATATTATGTAATAGTACTGGCATGTAGAATTGTATATATATATATATATATATATATATATATATATATATATATATATATATATATATATATATATATATATATATATATATATATATATATATATATATATATATATATATTCCTTACACTCAAAACAACAATAAACTTACATGTGCTTAATATTATAATTTCTTGAGACCTGAAGTACTTCCTACTGTTTTTCATTTTTATTTCAAGAATTTGCGTAACACCTTTTACTGGTATTTTGTAATTAACCTCAAGCGTCTTCTGTATTAGTAATATTTGTAAGGAAAAATTCCTTAACATCTTCCCTTTAGTGCAGTTTTCAGTTGTGTTCCTTCATTTCCTTAGTTAAAATGGGTGTGTTGATGCTCCTTGTCCTCAAACAAAATTCTTTGCTGCCACACGTAATGAATAAATGATAAAGGACATGATCATTCTCTCTCTCTCTCTCTCTCTCTCTCTCTCTCTCTCTCTCTCTCTCTCTCTCTCTCTCTCTCTCTCTCTCTCTCTCTCTCTCTCTCTCTCTCTCTCTCTCTGTGTGTGTGTGTGTGTGTGTGTGTGTGTGTGTGTGTGTGTGTGTGTGTCAGTCAATCTGCCTACATACACTTATTGTATTTCATCATCACAGGCAAACAGCGCAACTTCACCATAAAATCGTGAGCCATGTTTAACTTTCTCCACACGTGTTTATCCACTGGTCATGAAGACGTCACGAGATGTGGATGTGATGTACTGAAGGGAGGGACTTTCTTTGGTCGTGGCAATGCAGTGCATATTATGAAATGAGCACCAGCACATGTGAGTTGGCCAGTTCTTACAAACTTACACTAAATCTTTGCCTGACTTCTTGACTCTCCATGTCAAACTGACGAGGCAGACTTACAGTAATTTACATATATGTGGTCTCTCGCCATTTAATGCAACAAAAAAAAAGTCATAAATCATGGCACATTGCACCCTTTTCCTTCACACTGCCACAAATACTACATGCGGGAAGACCAAGATGATTTTTTTTTTTCGTCAGGTGACCGTTTCAGATTTGTTAACAGCAACACAGCATCACTTTCTCTGTGATTGTCTATGATTACAGCCTCGTACCTGTGTTTACCGTCAACCAAAGGTCAGTCAAAGTGAAAATATTCATGAAGTTAGTGTTGGATTTGTAATATTACACGCACACACATGAGAAAGAGAGAGAGAGAGAGAGAGAGAGAGAGAGAGAGAGAGAGAGAGAGAGAGAGAGAGAGAGAGAGAGAGAGAGAGAGAGAGAGAGAGTATTGTCTCAAACAGTCTAGTAAATTTTCTCCAGGAGCAAAGAATTCCTGGTCATGAGTTAGATCATTGCATATGTGGCCAAGTATGTGCCCTTAGAGAATGATAACCTTAGGAGAGAAGTATGCAGATGCTGAGGAAAGAATAATACAATGACACAGTCTTTAAGAACAACACTCATCCTGTTCAGGGAAAACAGTAAACTTTCTTCACATTACTCATGTTGTGACTGCCACGATTAAGAATATGCCCGCCACCAGTCATTGAGAAGCTGGCGACATGTGACTTTGTTTTGCAGGTTCCTCGCCAAAGTACATATAGATCATTAAGAAACTGCCTCAGTAACCCTTACGGCTTGTCTACATTTGTCACACTGGCTTCTCCTGCACTGTCGGTTGACATCAAAAGAGGCAGTCACGTGATGTACTTGGCTCTTTTTATGTCGCCGTCATCTTATCACGCAAACCAAGGGAAAGTAAGACCATATAGGGGAAAAAATAAGCATAAGGGAAATATCAAGAAGCCAGTCGGCCTACACGTGACAGTCCCTGTGTGAAACATGTTTACTTTTAACCCACTATCATCACTACTCAGAAATTGATCTAATCATCTTTTCCTTTGTTGCTGATGAGTAGCAGTAAAGACTAATTTTGTGTGATGCTCAGTTCCAGTGCACTTAAGATTCTTACAGATTTTGATTATACTCAGCGGTTTATAATGTTTATCTACTTATTTATTTATGTACAGTGTCACAGAGTTGTCATTACACGAGACACCACAAGATGAAGCAAATTATGTTAGTATTGTGGCTGTATATTCGCATCTTGGAGGGCAGGGCAGGTTATAAGTAACGCCAACTAGTGCCCTCAGTGAGGAGCATACACACACGCACACCGTGAGCTTATAATGAAATTTTACACGAAATTAACGAAATGTGTCAGAAATCGCATAAAACTTAGGTCACCTCACAAACAGCCTCTAAGGAAAACCTGTAGAAGCGCTCCTATTACTGGCAATACAATATGATCTTTTCCATTGCGGTGTTGTATCAATTGTGACCTCCTGTGACCTGTGTCTTTACGATTCTCCCCTTAAAAGTAAAAAAAATCTCCTTATAAGTCAAGAATTGTTTGCTTCTGTTGTCGTGTTGCATCGTTATCATAGTACTGGTCAATCCATCATTAAACAATATATCAGAAAATGAAGCATATTTTTTGTCATTTATATTATGTCATTACAAGAGGATACAAAAGGCTACAAATGTTTTATATATATATATATATATATATATATATATATATATATATATATATATATATATATATATATATATATATATATATATATATATATATATATATATATATATATATATATATATATATATATATATATATATATATATATATATATATATATATTTTTTTTTTTTTTTTTTTTTTTTTTTTTTTTTTTTTTCTCAGTGACCTTGTCTTTATAATAAAAAAAGAAAAAGAAAAAAAAGTCGCGATATCTCTGCTTCTTTGCCTCTTCGCTCGTAATCCTGTCGTCTCGTCCTCCATCAGAGAAAACAAAACACATACGCCAGAAATACAGCAAACCGTTTAGTAGGGTTCATCTGTAGTTGACTTAAAATTAGAAGTCCCGAAGTAACATTGAGGTCAGCTGGCGCTGGTCAAACCTCACCTAGATTGTCCTGCTCAGTTCTGCCTCCTACATTTCAGGAAGGATGTAGGCCTGTTAGAATCAGTACAGAGGAAAATGTCTAAAAAGAAACAAGGCAAAAAAAAGTAAAAAAAATTTGTTACGAAAGAAGACTGAAAATAAAATTATATTCCTTAGAGAGGCGCAGATTACGAGTGGATCTGGTAGATGTCTTTTAGTTGTGTAAAGAGATCAGAGGATGAAAAGATTTAGGATCTATAGTTAGCTCTGATATTCGTCAGGGAAAAGATCACACATACCAGAAATAACGCAAACTGTGTTGTAGAATGATGTTTTGGAGTGTTAAAAGTAAAGTCTTGAAGAAATATTAAGGTTATATTTGACACTCGTCATACCTTATCTAGATTGAACTGTGCATGGCCCTCATATTACAGGATGGATACAAGTCTATTACAGTCAGTACAGCTTAAAAGACATGAGAAATATTTCCTAGGAAACGAGATCGAAGTTTTTGGAATCTACATTTTTTTTTTCCTGGAGAGGTGACAAGTAAGAGTTGCTCCCATAAATGTTAAGTGTTATATAAGCATAACAAGGGTGACAGAGTTCTTAGGATCAGTAATCAGGATAGAAGAAAAGAAATAATGAGTTCAAGCTTGATATAGATGAATTTAGAAAAAAAGAGATGGCAAGAAATTGGCTCTCAAGTAAAGTAGTGGGTTAATGAAGTATACTCAAGAATCAGTTTGTTAGAGCTGAATTATTAGGAAGACTTGAAAAAAAGACTGGGGATAATTATGATGGGCATGATGGGTGGAAACAGATAAGTATGTCATTGTATATAGAGGGACCGCCAAGTGTAGGCCTGTTTCCCTTCTTGCACCTTCTTGTATTTTTTTATGTCATTATGCTCTTATAACACTAAGTAACAGCCGAAGTTTAGACATTAGGCCTCTCGTCTCACAGGATTAACTTATGATTATTTTTTTTGCTCAGTCCTGAAAGAAATATACGTATCTGAATGCACAGAACATTCTACTCGATTTGGGATCACTTACAAACTTTTACGTGTCTGCAGAAATGCAGACATGGATGGAGTTCAGCGCCTTATTAAGCCGATGTAGCGTTGCCAGCACAACCACTGACGATGTTTGCAACACTAATTTACACGATAACTACAACTACAGGGTAAAGTAAAATATAGTAATTAATTAAAAGGAATTAACGTTTAAGGCAAACAGATTACCGCCGTGAGAAAAATTCCTTCATCTCAGTCATGTTAATAATAGGTATGGCAATATTTTGCTGCTGAAGTGAGCAAGGTACTGCCAGACCTGTTGTGTTGAAGAGGTGGAATAATATCGTGATGGCGGGAAAGGCTAATTAACAGGATGAATAGAAGCAGAAAAGGAAAGAGGTAAAAAAAAAAAAAAAAAAAAAAACGCAGTTCCCTTGCACGATGGAAAAAGAAATGGAAGAAACAGACAACCGAAGACAAGGATAAGGAGGAGAAAGGGAAGCAGGGAAGAGAAAAGTAGATGAGGGAGAATGAAAGGGACAAACATCTGAACACAACAAAATAATTATATGGAAAAAGATGCTGCATATACATATGACAAAGATATATAGAAAAGTACACTAAGAAAAGAGAAAGTTACATTAGGAACAAAAAATAAAAAATAGAAAAAAAGAGAGGAAGGAAAAAACATTGAAGACTAATCTAGATAGAAAAAAAAATAGAAATCTTTCATGGCAATTAATCGTTTCAGTGCAGTAATCGTTATGGAATTTTCTTTACACTAACAACAAAGTATGGAATCTTTATAAGCGTCTACAAGAAAGAACAGGAGTAAGAGAACATGTTTTGCAGTTTGTATCCCGTATGATGTGTAGAGGTGGCTGTGGAACAAGAGGAAATGTCTCAGAGTGCCCAGTGATTAAGGAAAGATGTGTGAAATAGCACCCGCTCTTCACGATCTGTCTCCATCACCCTCGGCATCACAAGTTGCACACAGGTCTCATATGATCTCGTTGCTGCAAAGCCTATATACAGTTGGTAAATCAGTCTGTGGTTGTAAATAGAGATAATGGAAGACCCCTGACCTTGTTGTTGGGAAGCCTCGATAAAGTCAGTCAGTCAGTCGGCAGTTGTGAATAGCAGAGGCACTGGAAGACAACTCTTCTTTTCCTTATTCTTGGATATGACCTTGCTGTTGGGAAACCTCAGTAAAGTCAGTCAGTCAGTTGTAAATAGAGGTGCTGCAAGATGCCTTTGTTCTTCTTTATTCTTGGATATGGCCTTGTTGTTGGGAAGCCTCAGTAAAGTCAGTCAGTCAGTTATCAGTAGAGGTGCTGCAAGACTCCTTTGTTCTTTATTCTTGGACAGGAGTAAGCATTCGTCTTGATAAGTGAAATAATAACACAGGAATGTATAACAGCGTATTCGATACCACTTTTAAGAATGGATGTTTTACTGTATGTGGAACACACACACACACACACACACACACACACACACACACACACACACACACACACACACTGTCCCATAATCACCATTTATGACCTGGAAATAATATTTTGACATTCTTTACCCCACCTTAAACAATTACTAAAGACATCAGACTTACTTCAGTGGCGTCCATAATCAGCATTTCCTCGTCTTCTGTGAAGAGTGATGGAATTATTTGGACAGCAAACATTAATCCATGTTGCGAAATATACATAAAACCACAAATAATATAAAAGTCATCAGATGGATTACAAGTGCAATAAGAGCCACGTTTACCATTTATACACACAGTACATGAGGTGAATTAGATACACATGTTTCTGTTGCTCTTCCAGGCTGTACCTTTCCTTTCTTCTTTCAGAGTGCTGGATAGATTGTCCAGGTATTGGCTGTAAAACTTATGATAACTTTTACACCTTTGCTTGGAGAATTTCATTACGTGAATGAAGGATCCATGTACTTTATTTCACATCACACATGGGGTGCTCACATTTGTCATTTTGGCCTCAATTTCAAGCTGAAAATGTTAAACACAACATTTTCTTATGAGTTCGTGTAACTCATCTCATTGAAAAATTATGTGAATTGTTATAATTACAATATTTATTATTTGCATACATGACGTAATGGTTCATACTTTATTGAAAATGTATCAGTGGTCAGCCTCACAACAAACTAGATATAAACAATGTATGAAAAAGAAAACAAACGAAAAAAAAAGTCCTCACAAAGCTCCTTTACCGTAGTGTTGGAAAATCCTCAAGAACATTTGCCACAGAAAGCTCAGGATTATACCTCCTTCGCTGCCTGTATGACAATGTTCTCTCCATCTTCCGCTGGCACAGCTGGAAGTCAGGAGTAGCTGTCCTCATCTCCTGCTGCAGCACATTCAAATGAAGATGGATGACATCTTCATCATCATCTTGAGACAAATCCTGAAATACACAAGCCAGGAAACATTAAATTATATCCCCAAGCAATGAATGAACCTATATAGCTCTACTTGCATATATAAATAGGACTACCTCTCTTCCCAGGCAACTACCTTGGAAAAAATCATACTGGGACCATAGAACATGAGACCAACTCACTAACAACTATGCTACAATCAATCAGTGGCTAGGAACACACGCCAAGGGATGTAACCAGCCACACGTACACCAAGCAGATATCACATGAACACATATCTGAGGTTTCTGACGCTTCACTAAACCATCATTGTCCCTGACACTCTCTTCCTGAATGGGTCGTTTCTCACCTCGATTTCTGTCTGGACAACCTTTTTTTTATTTTTTATTTTTTTTTTTTTAGCTCCAGAATACAGCTTGATGTTAATGGTAGCCTTAAAAGCTTCATCTTGTTCCTCAGTGACTGCCTCCAGCACCGATGAAATTTACAAGATTTTGAGAATCAACAATTAAAATCAGTATTGTGTTTAATGTGTTATCTATAAAAATACAGATATTCTAGTCAACAGATATAGAATTACTTACAGGATCTCCAAGGTATGAATAATCTTTCAGCAGGGCATTCAGTATAGTGGAATACCGTTTCCTGCACACCAAACTGAAGGAAGACATGAGACTTTAGGATTTCTTATGTGATAAAGAGTTTTAATATCAGTAAACAGCTTTACAATCTACAATGAAAAGTGAGTGACTTGTTGACTTGTCTTTGAAATAATTGTAGGTTTACTTGAATTGGGTGGAAGTGTGTGAAACAGAGAAAGAAGGGAGGATTACAGTCATCATGTTCTGTGCTACTGAGTGGATGTCCCATGCTGGTGTGGGGTGGGGTGTCTGTGAATCCCTCTCTGATTACATCCCTACTTATATGCACGTGGTTTTGTTTTATAGGTGTCAGTGCAGGCTGGTATCTATCATGTGACATGCCTTTCTTGGCACAATACTGGGGCAGCCTTCTGTCTGCAGGTTGCTCATCTGCCACTTCCTATTCTCCACTAATCTGCACTTAATTCACTATTAATAAGCTTAGGTGACTTGCTCACTAAAGAAAATTTATATCACCAAGAGATAGAGTGTAACTATTCTGGCAACAGAAAATAAGTCTCTCAAAACTTCAAGGTGATGAGGGCTTGGACCTTCCGTGCAGTTGTTACAAAAAAATTATAAACTACTCGTGAAAACAAACCCAACAACCTTGCTTTCAATTCGTAATATCTATTGATCACTCCAGATTACAAAAAAATAATAATATTTTCTTCAAAGTTCGAAGGGAAGACACGTGTGCATCCTTCGACCATGTTTGGCCTTGCTCTTGCAATCCTGTTACCTTCCCTTACCTTGACCTTCGTGAGCCTTGGCACAGCCCAATGTTTACTGCACTCTCCAACACAGACAAGTAGTGCAGGTGATACATTTCCGTGGAAATACCGAAAATCGTATATTTCTCCTCGTTGTCAGTAGCTGGCACCTTTTTTGCGCCTTTTTGCACCTTCTCTCGTTGATTCTGATCTTGTCCTTGCTTATCCAAGACGTGAAAACCCGGACACATCCGAAATGTGACTCAAAGTCACTGCGCTACACACCAGCAACATCTAAAACATATTACAGTGGATAGTAAATTTATTTCAGAACCTCAGATGTCCCATAATTACATGCAAGTCTCCTTAACACACACAAATAATAGTGAATTAATTACATCTGGACACAAAACGAAATATCACTCAGTGTCACTACACTGGACATCAGTAACACTTCAAACATCTCACAGTAGCTAGCAATCTTATTCCACAACCTCTGACACACCACAACCACGTGCATAACTCTTTAACACACACAAATAACAGCAAAACATTTACATCTAGGAGGGGGACTTGTCACTTATCCAGCAGCATCCAAAGAAAACGTGCCACATATCACCAGCTCATACCCTCTTATTGAAGAGCCGAACTATGATTTCTTTCCATAACCACATGAATTCACACACCAAAATATTTTTTTTATGCTACCTTTATAATGCATAGCAGGTTGAATAGAGAAAAAAAAATCCCGAAAACGTGATGCACAGAAAACTGTTAACGAAAAGGTAATTTGCAGAGGGTAAATTACAAAAAGGTTGGCTTCGGCGGAAGGATGAATTATGCTCGTAATTCACTCATTTGACCAAGTTTACCTTTAGCTCACACAGATTTATCCTTTTCTTACCTCATATATATATTTTTTTTTTACAGTGCAGTATTGGAAGGAAAATCATTGTCGCGCCCGGGAGGGAGTAATGCAGTGAGTGTTGGAGGATATGGCATGGCGGTGACTCGTGGCGGGAATAGTACATGCGGGTTAACGCAACACGCCACCCCGCCATCCCTCACTCACCCCGAGGCGTCTAGTAAAATTCGGCCATTTGTTCAGCGGCAGCAACGGAACACGGGGAGGCGGCAGCACACCCCATGTGATGCAGTACAAATGGGGGAAGGAAATATGAAAACAGCATTTGTTCGCCACGGTAAAACAAAGCGCCAGCAGCACAAACCACGCTCCCCGCCGCTGACGGAGCCAACACACAGCCCGGCCTGGAATCACAGACATTAAGTGTATTGTAGCGTATCTGAGCCGCGGGGAGCCGAAAGATGGTACGCACAGGTAATGCTTTTGTGTCAAGAGCTGCGTAATGGTATCCAGCAGAGCAGCGGGCGAGGCGAGACCCTTACACTGCAAGGAGGAGGAGGATAGGAGACCACTGAACGGTGTAAATGAATCCAGATGGGAAGTGGAAAATGGGAAGTGGGAGAGAGAGAGAGAGAGAGAGAGAGAGAGAGAGAGAGAGAGAGAGAGAGAGAGAGAGAGAGAGAGAGAGAGAGAGAGAGAGAGAGAGAGAGAGAGAGAGAGAGATGGTACAGCGTGGTATTCGAGATTGGTGTTAAGTCGTGACAGTGCCAGCCGTTCACTCCGATCATTATATAGTTAATGCCGAAAGTGAAGAAGAGAGAAAAAAAAAGGAAAGCAATTGTGAAAGGCAACACTTGACATTAAACGCTTTAAACAATGACTCTTGCAAATCACTCTTGCACAAGCGCTGGCTCAGGCTACGTTAGGTCAGCTCAGGTTTAGGGGCTCGATCTACACAGCCAACGTGATCTGCAAGAGTCATATTCTGTTTTGGTATGCGATCCGCCTGTTTTTTTTTATCTATTACAGCTTAAATAAAACATTTTACATTTACTTATATCTATTTAAAAAGTAATTACCATTTTTATATTTACATTTATTGAATATTTTATACATTTATTATGAAAAATAAATAAATGTAAATGGAAGGAACATGAGGTAAAAAAGCAAGAACTTGACCGTCAGAGTTATTCTCACCGCACGCCACCAGAAATAATCAATGTATTATAGAAGCCCAAATAATGATCACGAATTTGATGCTTTAAATAAATAAACAAATAAATAAATAAATAACGATGATTACGATGTGCGTGACGAAGATAACGATGCGATTCCACGATAATGATACGAGTTTCCACGGTAACGATGCGATTCCACGATAACGATGCGATTCCACGATAACGATGCGATTCTACGATAACGATACGATTCCACGATTCCACGATAACGATGCGATTTCACGATAACGATGCGATTCCACGATAACGATCAGATTCCACGATAACGATGCGATTCCACGATAACGATACGATTCTACGATTCCACGATAACGATGCGATTCCACGATAACGATGCGATTCCACGATAACGATGCGATTCTACGATAACGATACGAGTTTCCACGATAACGATGCGAGTTTCCACGATAACGATGCGAGTTTCCACGATAACGATGCGATTCCACGATAACGATGCGATTCCACGATAACGATGCGAGTTTCCACGATAACGATGCGGGCGCGGCGATAGCTTTACCACATTGTCTACCTACCTACATAGGTACCAGGACGAACCCTTCCTCCCCAAGGGTCCACCCCAGTCCCTGGGTGTGAGGGCAGTGACGATGCAACCTTGCCGCACCTCACACGGGTCGCCATGAGCAATGACCCACCACACACCACTCCCCAACCACTGTCATGAAGTGAGCCCTTTTCTCCCCTAAAGGACCCCTCGTACTGCCAGTGTCTGGTGCATGGTGCACGGCGTGCCCTCGTTCATGGCGAGTTGTTCAGCCCGGCGTCATCATAATCAAGGGACCTGTACACACCCTCCACCAGACTCTATGGAAAGAGCCCTTACTCCCCATAAGGACTCCCCCCTCCGGGCAACATCTGGTGAATGGCAGACATTGATCTCTTGCTTATGGCGACCCCTTGCCTAGTGTAAGGCGCTGCAAGTGGACGACTACTATTGAAGCTTGAGGCCGCAAAGGAAAAGAAGGACCTGCTGCCAGTTCTCTGCCTTGGGCCCCAGGCCGGACCCGACAGCCACCTTCTCCCCCCGTGCGGCGCCCAAGGCCGTCACGGCCCTCAACGAATTTTGGCCGAAAGTTCTCAAACGTCATTTAAATTTTCATTCGAATATAAAATCGTCGATGGTAAATGAAAAATGGCTTTAGTTTGAAAGTGTGCAAGAATGGGCTGATCAATGAAACAAGATGAGGCAGCTTTGCTCCGGGGTATTTGAGTGTACCTTGCATGTTTGCTGCCCGTGAATATGCGTATGTTCGTGTGTGACTAGAGAGAAACAGTAATCCAGTGGTAGTGACTATTTAATAGGGAACTTAACAAGATTAGATACATTTCTGAATGAGTGGACGTAGATTTGCATGTCTTGTACACGAACTGTCATCTGTAGACCTAATTTTTTTTTATTTTGATACATGATATTATGGTCTTTAAAAAGTAAGAAATAGATCGTCAGAGTTTTTTTTTTATTTTGTTTTTTATCATCACATCGTTAGCACTTGATGACAAGAAGACACGGAGTCACGAGTATATACACTTGTAAATTTGTGGGCGGCCGAGAGAATGATATTAGTCATCTCGAGATGCTTAGGGATACCTGGACTGTAAACATGCAACCCCTCACCTGAAACGTGGTAAAGAGAGCGGCAGAGCCAGCGTTAATTCCCAGTGGGATCTTAACCCTCAGCCGGCCAGGCCTGTGGCTTGCCTTGGCCCAACAGGTTTGGGCCAAAGGCAAACTCTGTTATGCGCTCAGCACACGAAGACGGGTCCCTGACACGGAAGCAGTAATCATTCCAAGGAAAATCAGCAAAATACCTCCTCAGGTCCCCTCAACTAGCAGAGGCAAAACGCCAGAGGCACCTTCGCTTAGGGGGATCCTGAGGAGGGATTGGAGCGATAGAATAAGATACAGATATGAGATTGTGATGGGAGGAGCCCAACGGAGAAGAAAGGGTGACAGCATAAGCAGAAGGATCAGAGGTCAGGAAAAAGTCAAGAATGTTGGGTGTATCTTCTAGACGGTCAGGAATACGAGTAGGGTGTTGCACCAATTGCTCTAGGTCATGGAGGATAGCAAAGTTGTAAGCTAGTTCACCAGGATGGTCAGTGAAGGGAGAGGAAAGCCAAAGCTGGTGGTGAACATTGAAGTCTCCAAGAATGGAGATCTCCGCAAAAGGGAAGACGGTCAGAATGTGCTCCACTTTAGAAGTTAAGTAGTCAAAGATTTTCTTATAGTGAGAGGAGTTAGGTGAGAGGTATACAGCACAGATAAATTTAGTATGAGAGTGACTCTGTAGTCGTAGCCAGATGGTGGAAAACTCGGAAGATTCAAGAGCGTGGGCACAAGAACAGGTTAAGTCTTTGCGCACATAAACGCAGCATCCAGCTTTGGATCGAAAATGAGGATAGAGAAAGTAGGAGGGAACAGAAAAGGGGCTACTGTCAGTTGCCTCAGACACCTGAGTTTCAGTGAGAAGAAGATGAGGTTTAGAAGAGGAGAGGTGGTGTTCTACAGACCGAAAAAGTTGCAAACAATATAGATGTTAATTGTATTGAGGTGCTCTTTGTAATTCTTGAGAGTAAATGTACTCACGGCTCAAAATTTCAAGTTCCGAGAAGTTTGGCCGACTTGCTGTAACTTACGTGAGTGTGATGCGGCCTCTGCTGGCGAGAAGGACGGGAGGAAGGAAACAAGTAGAGAGGAAGGGAAGGAGATAAAAACTAGAAAGAAGGGGGGAGAAGGGAACAGGTGTAGATCGAAAGAAGATGCAGTGTAGAAGGAAGGGAAGAGGAGGGACAAATAAGGAAGGGAGAAAGGAAGTGAAGGCTAGCAGATTTATATAGAGCAAAATACGAAATATAGTGGAGGGATAAAGAAGTATAGAAGAAAGGAAGGAAATGAAGAAAAGTTGATTTTTTAAAGAGTAAAATGAGAGGTATAGTGCTTTGGAAGTGTGATACTGAGATAAGGAATGAAGATGAGACAGTAAGGGAGAGAAAAAAAAAAAAAAGAGAAGAGAGAGTACGAGGGAGAGGTAGAGAATTCAGCGATAGAGTGTCATAGAAGTGGCTTGTTTTTTTTTTTCTTTCTTTATTCATTTATTTGTTTCTCTCATTACTTTTTTTTTTACACTAGTTTGTTTTGAGGTTCACCTTTACAACACAAGACTAAAAGATGAAGCGCAAATCTTCCTTCTCCTCCTCCTTCTCCCTCCTCTTCGTCCATCACCATCTCTCCGCTATTCCGTGACCTTTCCAAACGCTTCCAGGAATATGAATTCGTGCTGCGAAAAGTTTACATTTGCACAAGGTCACGTCACATCACTCGCTTCTTAATCCACATCCGGGAACTGAGAGGCACGAAAAAGACTATTACTTTCACCTAAAAAATGCAAAAACAACAACAGCATCAACAACAACAACAAGAAACGCAACAACAATAATAATGAAAACAACAGTAGAAAAAAAATCAACATCAACATTAACATGAAATGAAAAAGAATAATGACTCATTTGGAAAAGTGACGTAGATCGATACCAGAGAAGAGATACAAGGAAGCACAGTGGGAGGTTGAATGCAATAGGAGTCTCTTTACATACGTGGGACCAGAGGAGAGATACAGGGAAGCACAGTGGGAGGTTGAATGCAATAGGAATCTCTTTACATACGTAAGGGGTCCTGTGTCTTCCCGTGGCGATGGGAAGTGGGTCAGAGCACAACAGGCGGGGGAGAGTAAAGGGAAGGGAATGAGAAGGAGGATGCTAAGAGGAAGAGAATTAGAAATGAAAAATGAGAGGAATGATAAACAGAGAGAGCAAGCGAGGGGAGAGTGAAAGAGGAAGGAATGAGAAGGAAGATATTAAGAAGAAAGAGGAGTGGGAAAAGAGAAAATGATAAGGTAAAGATTAAGAGAGAGAGAGAGAGAGAGAGAGAGAGAGAGAGAGAGAGAGAGAGAGAGAGAGAGAGAGAGAGAGAGAGAGAGAGACAGACAAACAGACAGACAGACAGACAGACAGACACACAGAGAGAGAGAGAGAGAGAGAGAGAGAGAGAGGAGAGAGAGAGAGAGAGAGAGATAGAGAGAGAGAGAGAGAGAGAGAGAGAGAGAGAGAGAGAGAGAGAGAGAGAGAGAGAGAGAGAGAGAGAGCCAATGCACTGCTCTCAGACATCATGCCTGGGGGCGACCGGTGGCAAGTCAAGTTTGCCCCCGAAAAGACTCCATGGAAAAGGCCATGGTGGTATCCCGCTCTCACGAGGACGTGCGTGAGGTGCGTGGAAGGCTGAAGATGGGAGACAACAGCATCCCTCTGCAGGACAGCGTAAACATCCTTGGCGTGGAGATGGACTCGCGGCTGCTCTTCGACCGTCACCTCGAGGACGTGGCCCGAAAAGCGTCACAGAAGGTGACACTGTTGAGGCGTCTGAGACACCTCCTCGACTCCGATGGCCTCCTGACCCTGTACAAGGCTCAGGTCAGGCCCATCATGGAGTACGCGCCGCTCACGTGGATGTCCAGTGCCCGATGTCATCTCAACTTGCTGGACAAAGTGCAAAGGAGGGCAGAGCGCCTCATCAGTGGCGCCAGACAGACGCAGCCTCGACAGCAACCGTGGCGGCAGCGACAACAGCAGCAGCAGCAGCAGCAGATACAGGAGGATGGGCCGGTGCTGAGGGACACTCTGGATCATCGCCGGAAAGTTGCAGCGCTGACAGTGCTTCATAAGGCGCAGATCCAGAATGTTCCTCACCTAGCAGACCTGAAGGGCTACCTGGAGGAGATCTGAGCGCAATACCAGAACGGTATTGAGCAACGATCTCCTCTTGGAGGTGCCAGGGTCTCGCTCCAGCACCCACCAACGGGCCTTCTCCTCCGCCACTGTAGTGTGGTGGAACACCCTCACGGCTGTGGTGGACGTACGACGTCTGTCCACACAGCAGATGAAAGTGTCCACACACAAGTGGTTACGCCTTCAGACTCTCGACCCTCCATAAGGAAAGACACAAATATGGTCGTGTCTGACCTCCGGTGAACTTAACATATAGATACATATGACCTCTATTGTAAATACTGTATATATATAACCATATAATTTTCTAGTTTATTAATCTATTTATTTGCTTATTATTTATACAGTGATTTAATCACTGATTACATACATATGAGTATACATCTCTGCAAAATATTAATATTTATTATACCACACACAGTAATGCTTTAAAATAGTTATACACGACAAAGATAACTTTAGCAAAGGCGGCAATGAACATGTGTGTTTAATAGTTTAAATAAAAGAGAGAGAGAGAGAGAGAGAGAGAGAGAGAGAGAGAGAGAGAGAGAGAGAGAGAGAGAGAGAGAGAGAGAGAGAGAGAGAGAGAGAGAGATGCTGGGAAATATGTGATCTTTTTCTAAGTATATGAGTTCGTTTTGAAGCCCCAGAGGATGTGATATTTTACACCACCACTAATTTTTGCCTCCTCCTCGCCTCTTTTCCTGCATCTCTTGTTCTCTTTTCCTTCCTTTCTTCTTTTCTTCCTCCTTTCCTTTCCTTTCGCCTTTCTTTCTTCCTCCTTTCCTTTTCACCTTCTTTTTTTCTTCATCTCTCTCCTTCTCTCTCTTTCGGTTTTCTTCTTTTTCAACTTTTTTTCAGCTTCCTTTTCTTCTTTCCTCAATCCCTTCCTTCTTTTTTTTTTTCTTCCTGCACTTCATTCTTGTCCTTTTGTCTTCCCTCCTTCTTTCTTTCCTTTCCTTTCATTTCTTGTTCTTTACACCTTTCTTCCTTCCTTTCCTTTCTTGTCTCTCATTTTCTTTCTTTCCTTCCTTCCTTCCTTCTTTTGTTCCCTTCATTTCTTCCTTTCCCTCCTTCCTTTCTTTCCTTCTGCTCTTCACTCCTACCTTTATCTCATTCTCTCTTGCATCTTTCTCTCTCTCTCTCTCTCTCTCTCTCTCTCTCTCTCTCTCTCTCTCTCTCTCTCTCTCTCTCTCTCTCTCTCTCTCTCTCTCTCTCTCTCTCTCTCTTCTCGTATCTTGTTTTCAGTTTTTACTGAAATTCCTTCGAGATAAAATAGACTTTTCGTGTTTCCCTCATTCTGTGTGTGTGTGTGTGTGTGTGTGTGTGTGTGTGTGTGTGCGTAGGCTGTGGTTCTTTTCACGCTTAATAGCATCAGGAAAGAGAGCACACACACACACACACACACACACACACACACACACACACACACACACACACACACACTGAAAAGGGAAATGATTGTACATGCTCTCTCTCTCTCTCTCTCTCTCTCTCTCTCTCTCTCTCTCTCTCTCTCTCTCTCTCTCTCTCTCTCTCTGTCCATTTCCTACCACTAGCATAATTCGGGTAGAAAATTGAGAGAGAGAGAGAGAGAGAGAGAGAGAGAGAGAGAGAGAGAGAGAGAGAGAGAGAGAGAGAGAGAGAGAGAGAGAGAGACTTTTCTTCGTGCAGGTAACCTAGTTTGATCGGCAGTGGTGGAAAAGAAGAGAGAGAAGGAGAGGAAGAAAAGAGGAAGGGAGGAGGAGGAAAGAGAGAAAGAAGAAGATAAAGAAGAAGGAGAGGGAATGGAGGAGAGGAAGAAGAGAGAAGTGGAGGCCAGGAGGAATAAAGGAAGGAGCGGAGAAAGAGAGAGGTAGAGGAGAGGTAGAAGAGGGAGGAGAAGATGAAAAAGAAAAGAAGAAAGGGATGAAAAACGAGAGACGGTGGAGAAAAGGAAGAATAAGGGAGAGAAGAGAGAGAGAATGAGGGAAGAGGAGAGAAAGAAGAGGGAGAGGATGAGGTAGATCAGGCAGCAGGTAGGTTAGACGTTAACTGAGTGGCGTTTACCTGTAGAGAGAGAGAGAGAGAGAGAGAGAGAGTCTATTACCACTTTCAGATTACCAACACCACTGCGTCACGTTCCTTCTCTTTTTCCCCCTCCTCCTCCTATTGCCTCCCGGACACAGGAAATGGAGTAAAAGCAAAGAGATGAAGAGGGGAAGAGGAGGAAGAGGAGAGGAGGAGGAGCAGGAACAGGAGGTGGGAAATGCGATAAGAGAGAGAGAGAGAGAGAGAGAGAGAGAGAGAGAGAGAGAGAGAGAGAGAGAGAGAGAGAGAGAGAGAGAGAGAGAGAGAAAGAGAGAGAGACTAACAGAATTGAGAAACAGACGAAATTTTACCAGATAGAGCTGAAAAAAATCAAGAAAAAAATGAAATCATAGGAAAAAAAAAGAGAAAAGTAAAGAAAGAGGTTAGGAAATAGAGAGGAAATAAAGATTAAAACGGGGAAAAAAAATGATAAGAAGTGAAAATGAAGAAGAAGGGTTAAAAGGAAGGACAGGAGGAAAGAAAGCAGTTGCAAAGAAAAAAAAAAGAGAAATTAATGGGAAAAGGAAGCAGAGAGGAGAAGGGAATGAAGTAAAGAGAAGAGAAAGGAGAAAAAGAGCAGAAAACTTAAAAGAGGAAAATCTGATTTATCTATTTCTTCATCTTTATTCGTTTCCTCCTTTCTTGCTTTATTATCTACTATTCTTCTTCCTCCTCATCTTCCTCTTCCTCATCCTCCTGTTGCTATTACTAATACAGCTCCTCTTCTTCCTCCTCCTCCTCCTCCTCGCCTTCCCGCCGTTTTTAATTAAATAATTGGCCTAGTCACCTTAATTAGGAGAGAGAGAGAGAGAGAGAGAGAGAGAGAGAGAGAGAGAGAGAGAGAGAGAGAGAGAGAGAGAGAGAGAGAGAGAGAGAGAGAGAGAGAGAGAGAGAGAGAGAGAGAGAGAGAGAGAGAGAGAGCAGTTCATAAGCATTTTTAATCAATCCATAAATCTCTTTCCTAATTTGTGGAGAGACTGAAAACTTTGGATCTTACTCAAACTAACTAAATTTTGCACAGGCCTTCGTAAAGTGTCATTTTATGAGGCACACTTTGCATAAACACTTCATACACTTCACTATTCTCCGCAGTGGTTATAATCTTTCTGTGAACAAAATGAACATGCAGTAATTTTATTTGTTCACACCTACACACACACACACACACACACACACACACACACACACACACACACACACACACACACACACACACACACACAAACACCATTTTCCCAAGCGTCTTATCTCGAATGCTTTGACAGACAGTACTGTACTGAAGGGTACTGGAGTGTTTTTTTTTTTTTTTAATCATGGGTAGTTTTAAAGGCTCTAATGGAAGTTATTGGGAGTTTTTATTTTTTATTCTCGTGGTTTTAACACGTTCCACTGGAAGTTATTGGGTTTTTTCATGATTCCAGTGGTAATTTAACAGGTTTAAGTCGAATTCATTGGGGTTTTCTTGATTCCATTTGTAGTTTAACAAGCTCCAGTACAAATTATTGAAGGTTTCAAAGATGTTTTCATCAATTAAAGGACTGTAGTTGAAATTATTGTGATTTTCGAAGGTACTGCAGTTGTAGATATTAAAGTCTTCAAAAATACTTTCATGATCGGAATAAAATTTTAAGAGAATAAAAACTCTAAGGGAATTTTAAATAGCGTTTCAAGGACACTTTCACTGTTATAATGATACATAATCGCGAGGAATTAGAGGAAGTTATTGACGTTTCCAAGGATCGTTTCATGATTGTGGCGACAGATTAACCCTTCCACTGCCACACACAACAGTCAACAGCACCAGAAGCAATGCGTCAAGTCTTTATAAGCGTCTACGAGAAAGTTAGCTATGAAAAAAGAATACATTTCTCAATTTCTTCCCAGTTCAAAAGATTGGATGTGGCTGTAGAACAAGTAAAGATGCCTCAGAGTGATTGGTAATTAGGGAAAGGTTTACCAATGGTAGTCAAAGGGTTAACAAGGTTTCAGTACCATTAATGAGGAAAACATCAACAAGAATCCAACTGACTATTTGTGACCTTTGAAAACAGTCACTAGGAGAACAAAGAATTTCAGAATGCGAGTATGAAATTCAGTTCCTTTATTTGTCCTTATTAATTTGTTCCTGTCGTCTTCAATTTTATGCCTTTTTGCATTCATATACTTCTCACTCTCTCTCTCTCTCTCTCTCTCTCTCTCTCTCTCTCTCTCTCTCTCTCTCTCTCTCTCTCTCTCTCTCTCTCTCTCTCTATAATAATAATAATAATAATAATAAGTTATTATTATTATTATTATTATTATTATTATTATTATTACTCTCTCTCTCTCTCTCTCTCTCTCTCTCTCTCTCTCTCTCTCTCTCTCTCTCTCTCTCTCTCTCTCTCTCTCTCTCTTGCTCTTGTTCTGCTAGTCTAGAGAGAGAGAGAGAGAGAGAGAGAGAGAGAGAGAGAGAGAGACTGGAGGCGAGAAATTTATTACCTTCAGCAAATTTAGAAAAACATTACGCGCCGCATTAAGCCTTCCACTGTTTTCACTCCATGTCTTTTTAATTATCTGTGAAATATTACTGCCATTACCATTATTATTATTATTGTTATTGTTGTTGTTGTTGTTATTCATATTCTTCACCTTGTTTTAGTTGTTGCTGTTCCTCTCTCTCTCTCTCTCTCTCTCTCTCTCTCTCTCTCTCTCTCTCTCTCTCTCTCTCTCTCTCTCTCTCTCTCTCTCTCTCTCTCTCTCTCTCTCTCACGTAAGACCCACGGCAGTTTCCAGCGTTGGGAAGCTCTGCAATGGAGGGAGACGAGGGAGAGGGAGAGGCTGTGACGTCAAGGGAGAGTGGTGACGCAATTGTGACGTGCGTAGAGTGAGAGAGAAGTGAGAGAAAAGCTGCATCTCTCTCTCTCTCTCTCTCTCTCTCTCTCTCTCTCTCTCTCTCTCTCTCTCTCTCTCTCTCTCTCTCTCTCTCTCTCTCTCTCTCTCTCTCTCTCTCTCTCTCTCTCCTGTCACATCTATCAGTATTTCAGTCATGAATGTTTATAAACGCAAGTAAACAAAGACTCTTTACGTGACTAATGTTTTTTTTTTTCTCAGACTATTATTCTTTTTTTTCTGGATCAGTCTGCATTTTCTTTCATTACTTCACTCAGAGATATCAATAATTCTTCATAAGGAAATAAAAGCAATTTACTTTATTAATTTATTTATTTTATTTATTTATTTATTTACTTTTTTTTTCCAATATTATGTATTCTCTTAGCCCGTTTATTCGTACACACCCGAACAGCATTTCTCACAACACATTTTCTTTGACTTGAATTATTCGTGAAAACTTCCTACACAACTTCTTTTGCGTTATATTCATTTGTAAGTCCTTTCATTAATGTACATCCAACGTCACATATTCTACGTTTCCTTTTTATGCACCTAGAGTAAGAAATTGTGTCACATTTTTATATTAACACATTCTTTTAATTCACCTGTAAGTGTGCACTCACGCAGCCATGTTAGATTCTCTTTCAGTTCGTCTTATTTTGTGTGGACTCCTGCAACATCTTATTCATCAATGCGTATTCTTTTTGTCCATCTATCAGTGCACACCCTCGCCACATCCATATTACATTTTCTTTTATGTCGCTTTATTGGTGAGAATTCTTGTCCCATTTCACGTAACATAATACATTCTATATAGTTCATCTGTTATTGTGCACCCTCACCACATCCTCACCACATCAATGTTACATTTTCTTTTAGTTCCTTTTATTGGTGATACTCTTTCCATAATTTATTTAACATTAGGCAGGTTTATATATATATATATATATATATATATATATATATATATATATATATATATATATATATATATATATATATATATATATATATATATATATATATATATTTTTTTTTTTTTTTTTTTTTTGTCCATTCATTTGTGTGCAAGCCTCACCGCATCTATATTGCATTCTCTTTTATTTAATTTTATTAGAAAGAACTCTCGGTACATTCCTGCCAACTTTACAATGTTTTTTTTTTTTTTTTTTTTTTTTCGTTAGTACCCAACCTCACCGCTTCACAGTATCCTTCACAATACATTTTCTTTCATTTCAGTTACTAGCGCGGTGGCGGGCTCCTCCCCTCACACCGCAGCGGGATGCCAGGAACACAAGCCCCGCACAGCTCTCCACGCACCGGCTCGTTAGCACCACACTAAACCAACCCAGAACCTGACCCTGAAAATTGACCTTTCATTCCTCCCTCTCCCAATATTTTATTTCTTCCTCTCATTTGTTCTTCCCTTCCATTCTCCCACTCTGCTCTTCTTCGCTCTTCCTTTTTCTAAATCTTGACATTTGAATTCCTCTTGTCTGCTCGAGTGAAGCAAATGGGGATTAGCTTCGTTCAGAGTTCAAGTACTATAGGGTTGTACCATTGCCAACAAAATCTTTTTCGCTGTGATTTCATCAAGAGATCTCAAATTATTCGTATTATTCATTCCAGCTTAGGCTCTAGCACACTTGAACACTGTATGGTTTGAGTGCTAGACAAATGTTGCCATCTCTTTATTTGCTTGCATCTATAGTTTTTTGATCAGCAGGAAGCAGAAAGCAAAAGTGAATGAGTGAAAAATGAGAAAAGATATCTTTCCTTGATCAGAACGACTTAATATGTTTTCTTCCCCAAGACCTCTAACCGAACCCTATAAACACTGACGAAACATACTGCTAATGAAAACAGAAAAAGCAGAGTTTCAGTACGTCCTGAGAGCAAGACAGATCCTGGAGGGCTGGACTCGACTGGACTCAGCTCTCTAGACGTCTCTTACTCCTCAACAAAGCGAGGCGAGGCGACCAGCGGGATTCATATACCCGACCCGCCATTCAGTGGAAAGCCTCCTGATCCGCTCTGACCGCCGCACGCACTTGCACCGGCTAAGGCAAAACAGTAAATGGAAGCAAAAAGGAAGACGATGCTGCTGCTAAACTCAGGATGAAACTGATCGCACAGATATACTTTACTTCCCACGACCTGCACACATTTCTAAAAGGCAAGGCAAGGGAAGGTGAACTGAAGCGAAAAGATGAAACTAAGTAAAGGGAGAAGAGTGTATGATATTATTATTATTTTTTTTTTTTCAGAGATGCACTTTTCGTTATTGTTTTCTTCCTTAGGCATGTGTGTTCAATTCTAGATACATTTATAAAAGGTAAGGGAAGAAGAGGTGGAGTAAAGCAGAAAGATGATAATAAATAAACGAGAAAGATGTTATTTTCTTCTAAGATGCACTTTTGTTATTGTTTTTTTTTCCTTAGACACAATAAGCACTTGTTTTTAGAAACATTTCGAAACAGAATAGGAGTGAAGCGAAAAATTAAAATGCGACAAGGGAGGACGGTATATTTCTGTTTATATTTTCTAACCCAGACATGTGCAATTTTTTTTTTTAGATACACTTCAAGAGGGAATAGAAAACGGAGTGAAGAAAAAGATGGAAGGAAGAAAGAACAAAAATATACTTATAATTTCAGTGAAGGGAGAAAGGTGTATGTTATTATTTTTCTCCTTAGACTTGATGGATTAATTTTCAGATACCTACATTTCAAAAAGAAGTAAATAATAGAGTGATATACTCTTTCATTTTTAAATTCCTACATTTCAAAAAGGAAGAGAAAGTTGAGTGAAGTGAACAGAGAGAAAGATGGAGGTCATTATTTTCCTCCTTATTCACATGCATTTATTTTAGTTACACTAGATAAAATAACAGAAGATGGAGTGAAGTAAAACGATACAAAATAAATGAAAGGGAAAGAGAAAAAAGTTATATATGTTATCATTCCTACTTGTGACGCATACGTGTGTGTGTGTGTGTGTGTCGGATATGGAAACCATCTCCCTGGCGGAATACAACCCATACATACAAATTCAGTTTTAATTTTCTTGAGCTTATCTGCTTTATACATTACGGGAACAGGGATGAGAATGATGGTCCACTACTACTACTGTTACTACTACTACTACTACTACTACTACTACTACTACTACTACTTTTTTTTATGTAGGAAGGACAATGGCCAAGGGCAACAAAAATCTAATAAAAAAAATGCCCACTACAATACCACCACTGCCATTGCTACTGCTACTGCTACTACTACTACTACTGCTACTACTACTGCTAATATCTCTCTCTCTCTCTCTCTCTCTCTCTCTCTCTCTCTCTCTCTCTCTCTCTCTCTCTCTCTCTCTCTCTCTCTCTCTTTCTCGACAAAATCTAGCAAGATTTTGAAATATCTTTAAACCAAAAGTGCTAACAATTAATGGAGATTAAAACAATAAAACAATCGAGTCAAAAAAAAAAGATAGAAAAAGACTGAGAAAAAACATAAAGGGAACAAAAATATAAAAAAAGTATTTTTTTTAAAGATAGACGATTAAAAACTGAGAGAGAGAGAGAGAGAGAGAGAGAGAGAGAGAGAGAGAGAGAGAGAGAGAGAGAGAGAGAGAGAGAGAGAGAGAGAGTCATAATGAGAATCACGTGCCAAGCATTCAAGAAAAAAGCTAAGGTAAAATGCAAAGGAAGAAGCGCAAGAGGTATAACTGAAAACAAAGAAGCAAGGAGAAGAGGTGGGACAGGTGGGGCAGCAAGGGAGAAAACGACAACACTCTGAGAACGGCAGATCGTGCATGACTCAGACTGAAGCAATCGAGGCGCAGAGGAGACACACGGAGATGTAATTGAGCTGAGAAAGAGAGAAAGAAAGAAAGAAAAAGAAAGAAAGAAAGAATACATGTGGAAAAATTTTGACAGACACGGAACACACGGAAAAACGATATGAGAGAGAGAGAGAGAGAGAGAGAGAGAGAGAGAGAGAGAGAGAGAGAGAGAGAGAGAGAGAGAGAGAGAGAGAGAGCACTAAAGTAGATATTCCGAAACCTGAGAATGAGAGGTAGGTACAATTTGCCTGACAGATGCTCGTGTATTTGGAGAGAGGAAGTGACGCACATCCCTACAGATTGAGCAGCAGCAATTACCTGCCCCATTCAAGCACAAGTGTAAGGAAGGAATGAGCGAATACACAGTGGGGTAGGTGTCGGAACAGGACAGCCAGTAAGTTGTAGATTCTTTACAGAAACACATGCAGACTGTGGTTTCTATATTAAGGTCAGCAACAAACGAACAATGCCGTGGCAGACCCTGAGCGCGTAACTACCTCGGAAGCACCAGCCAGACTGAGGATTACAGGGTTGCCATGCGTACAATAAATGGAGGTACAAAATGAAACATGGTACGGTACATTACATATCCACAACACTCAGACTGTGAAGGTGGGGAGATCCATGAAGCACTTGTGTCAATATTCAGAGATGACTGGCCAGGTTCCCCAGAGAGCTTTTCTTGTTAACAATGTAGTGAGCTAGTCAGTCTGCCACTACAACCATGAAAACACCCTTAAAGATCCGTGACACTTCAGGTGGAGACGTCTGGAAGTAGTCTGGACGCTGGCAAGGGTGCTTACGAATAGGGTCTTAAAGCTGGTGCAGAATTCTGATATAAGAGCATGAGAACATAAGAAAATAAAGGAAGTTGTAAGAAACTGTCTACAGATAGTGTCGTGCAGCAAAGTCCATAGACATTAGATTTCTTTAAGATATCAGATGAATTCATGGATGAATATTGCAGGTGGTAAGCTTTATTAAGTGCTCAAGAGCTGCCTTGTGTGGACTGACTGACCTTTTGCAGGCTCCTTACTTTATGTTACGCTGTTAAACCTTTCAAGGGACCTTTTCTCTGCCAACTTGTTTTTCTCCTTATTATGCAATGATAATATTAACTCATTAATTTCTTATGTTTTCAAGATGGATGAAAAGAATATAATAAATTCAAAAAGTTATTTTTTATCCGACATGTAACAGAAATTCCATTATGTTAAAATAGTTTCTATTTTTGGCGAGGAGCAACGAGGCAAACTTTTAATGTAAATAGACATCTGTGTTTTTGCTCTGCCGCACAAACAACAAATCTAGTGTTCCGGGGTAGAAACAGAGCAGAGTGCATTTGTGCATTGCCTTCCCGTGAGGTATTTGACTGACATGCCAGGAGGGAGTGGTGGAGTGCAAGGTTATCCAGATGGGAAATATTAATGAAACTAGTCACAATTATCACACAGCTGTCTGAAACAAAGGCACTGGGAGGAAAACATTTGAAACAAATAAGACAAAACTAAAGTATCTGCGTAGAGTCTGATAAATTATATCAATTTTATTTTTCTTAGGCAAGAACGAAATGAAAAGCGAAATCAGAAGTCCCACGAATCTTGATAAATAACGAAAATCAAGGCGAATGGAAATAAAGTAAAGAAAAAGTAGAAAAGGCTTAATAGTACAAAGAGAAAACACGTCAGCAATGTGTTATGTAAGGCTTTGAAATATACGATAATGAGAACCTTTTTAATACGAGGCGAAAAACTCGTCACAGCACATCCACGGAGACGAGGTTATTGAGGTTAATCAGAGGAGCCTCGAGGAGAGATTAAAGAGGTTAATGACATTATGAGCAACTCCCTGGAAGAGAGGACATCATTACACACCCGTGAAGGGAAGCGCGCCAAGACATCCAACAATATATTACTTTTTCTAGCATATTTTTATGAATTGTGTAAGAAGGACAAAAGTTATGACTCCTATAGGGTAAAATATAAAAACAATGTATCATCCAAAATTTGAAGTGTCTTAATTGTATACTTAATAATCGTCAGTTCCCTTGAGATCTTCTTCATAATGTAACATACCAATAACCATCACTGTGTTGGAAATATTGCTGAATCACACGACTGACCATGACTTTTCTGTTCCTAGATGCAATTACTTTTCTAATGAAGTAGAAGAGAGAGAGAGAGAGAGAGAGAGAGAGAGAGAGAGAGAGAGAGAGAGAGAGAGAGAGAGAGAGAGAGAGAGAGAGAGAGAGAGAGAGAGTGTGTATGTATGTATGTATGTGTGTGAGTGTGTGTGTGTGTGTGTGTGTGTGTGTGTGTGTGTGTGTGTGTGTGTGTGTGTGTGTGTGTGTGTGTGTGTGTGTAAGGAAAGTGGCGGAAAATAGAGAAGTTTGAGATAGTTAAGGATGGTTAAGGATGGTGACAAATGAAACCCAGCTGGTGACAACTGGAAGACGCAGCTCGGAGGGAGAGGAGAAGCCATTAGCAGGGGTACACAGTGATCCGTTACCGGAGGGGAAGGTGAACTGATCCATTGTCGCCCAAAGGAAACAAACCATTGGCAAGAAATCCAGCGTTCCCTCTCTTGCCATCTGTTCCTGCGCTGGCTAGACGTCACCTGGGACACAACCTTGACGCAATGTGCTGTTTCTGAGACCCTATAGAAATGCACACAGCAGAAATCATATTTGAAAAGACTATTAAAGCATACAGCATACCGACTATCCCAGGGACCCTACAAAAATACACAGCAGAACCTCCTTTTTTTCAGGCTTTACAAAAACGTACAGAGCATAATAATTATTAGGAAAAGACTATAAAACTGCACACAGCAGAACTCATTATTTCAGAGCCACTATATAAACTACGAAAGTATAACTATTTGGAAAAATTCTTGTAACTTCACTAAGTATTTGGACATTATACTATGAACCTAAGAGCTTAAGAAGCCAAAACAATAGTCAACAGGTCACAATTCCAAACTACGCCTCAGTCTCCAAGTCTTCCCACTCAAGCATAACCTGAGTTCTGACATGCGTAGCCAGTCCACGCCAGGGATTACAGCAACAGCCATCACCTGCAGCCCTTCACGTCCGCCTCAGTCCAGACGCGCCTGAGTAGATGCAAACAGCGCAAGGGCAAGAGATGCTCAGTTGGTCTTTCAAGACAGTACTACCATTAGCGATGCATAACACCCACACCACAGCGGCCCCTCTCCACGTGTCTCTGATCTATCCCTCAATTGGTTTTACACACAATTGACTCCGCTCACCTCTACCCGCTACTAATCCAGCCAATCCCTTCACTGCTCCATAAGACAGACCCGTTCAGAACCGCCCCTCTTCACCCTGCAGGTGTCTATCAACCCCTGTGTAGAGGAGAGGGGGCAAGGCAGAGGTAATAGAGGTAAGGGTAGCAGGAAACACAGGTACCAGAGAAGATACAACCTTCGTAGAGCGCTGGAGAGAGGCAGTGAGGAGGATAACGAGGCCTAATACACACTTAAAAGGAACCTGAGAGAGGGAGACAGTACGTGTGTGGATCACAGGGCACACCAGCCGGTACAGGGGGCCAGAGACGCGTACTGTGGGGACTGACTCCTGGCGGCCTGCCAAACTCACTGGTGCTAATTAAGTGAAGGGTGACCATGTTAGGAAGTTACATTACTGTTAGTTTTTATAATAATCTTTCGCTGCTACTAGTGTTGTTGCTGCTGCTGCTGTTTTTATCATTATTATTATTATTATTAATATTATTATTATTATTATTATTATTATTATTATTATTATTATTATTATTATTATTAATTATTACACCACCACCCCCACTACTAACACACCTTATAATAACAAGCCTAACACTACCATAATCACCACTACAACCATCAATACCACAACATAACAGCCAACCCTTAACACACTCATTAACACCACCATCAACACCAACAACACCATCACAATCATAATTCTAACACCACCACCACTCTTCCTACACGCATCCAATCATGACGCTATGTTTCCCTTCCCTGTCACATTTCCTTACCCTTCCCTGGCAATGTTTTCCTTTCTCTATCACACTCCCTCACTCCCTTCCCCTCCCCCCGCATAGCCGCCTCCCCAAAAGGTTGTGCGGACCATTAATTTGTTTCATCTTGTGGCAATGTCACACACAGGAGTTTCTTGTTTTCTCCTCCCACCGACCAAGTCTCCCGGGAACTGCTATTGTAAGACATGGAATCCTCCTTTATCCCGTTTTTTTTTTTTTTTTTTTTATGTACGCTTCAGATTTATTCATGTCTGGTGAGGTCCGGTGGTGACTACACAATTACGTACACTACACGTCTATCTCTTATGTTTCTTCAGTGTAGGCAAAGATAAACTGCATTGATAACCCCGAACCTTGTAACAAAGTCCATATTATCTCTTTCTTAGATTGTGTGTGTATGTGTGTGTGTGTGTGTGTGTGTGTGTGTGTGTGTGTGTGTGTTTGTGTGTGTGTGTGTGTGTGTGTGTGTGTGTGTGTGTGTGTGTGTGTGTGTGTGTGTGTGTGTGTGTGTGTGTGTGTTTGTTTCTTTCACGACTTTTCTCTGTGAGCGTGTGGTAAGTCTAATCTATATTGCCTTCCTGTGGTGGTAATTACTAAGATCTTACGTAATTTTTATCTTCTGTTTTTCTTGCACGTGTGTATTTTTTTCTGTCTTTCCACGATGGTTTCCAGAGTGGCAAGTCTAAGCCATGTGAAGGGGAAAAAAAAACAACCCTCACGTAGTTCTCCGTGTCTCGTCTCTTTCTTGCATTTGTGCGTCTTTCTCACAACAGTAACCTGTATATAATGAGTAAGGTATATTAATTTTCGTTTCCGTGATGGAAATAACATAAGCCTGCCATAAAATTCTGCTTCTCTTCTCTTTCTTAAACTTTTATCTTTTTTTTTTTTTTCAGTAACGCTTCAGTAAAGGTTCTCTGTGTGGTAAATCTGAACTCTATTGCTTTTTTGTGCTGGTCACGTCACAAGCTGAAATAACTCAAATGCCATGTTAACTATACAGGTTGCTTCTCTTTCCAACACTTCTAGTTTTGTCAGTCTCCTTCACAATGGTTATGTGTGGTAAATCCAAAACAATGCTATTTCTCTGTCGTGAAAAGAAAAACAAATGTCACGTAACTTTCCGTGTCATCTTTTTCTTATTCTAGCTTTTATATTTTTCTATTTTATGTATTTATTCCTTATTGACCACTCATTACTACCACACTAACTCATACTCATTACTCCATCCATGACCTCAGCGTACCTTATTTTTCTACCTTAACTTATAATTAGCAGTCTTTAAAAATAAACCACTACCACATTTATTTCAGCCTGGTGGAGTCACAGGTGCTCGTGTCGCTGATCCCCGGCCGGGTGATCACCCTTTTTATATCACGAATAATATGTAAAAGTTATTTGCAAAATATCAGTTTTGATCCGATTTAATTATTCACGAGAATATTATTTGACCTCACTTTAAATACTTCAGTGGCAAAATAGCCTCCCTGTAAAATAAAATCAATGAACATATTTATATTTGGCAGCGATACGAAACACATTATTTCTGCCTAAACTTTTCAGTCATGGCGTCTGGCGATCTACGTATGTCCGGCTGCCTATCTGACTGACCGGCTAACAGACTGACTGACTGGCTAAATGACGATTAAATGACGGACTAACTGACGGACTTGCTGACTGCCATTAGTACCAAAAAAAAAAAAAAAAAAATGAAAGCCTTCTCCCTCAAATAAATAAATAAATAAATAAATAAGGAAATAAATTAATAAAGCCTGTTAAACTATTATTAATCATGGAAACTCTTGCAAACCCCGATAACTACCACTGGAGTCCTTTAGGAGTCGCAGAAACGAGAATGAGATCTAAAGTGTGACGCTCTGATATTTATTTTTCCGTCTCACGTCTTTCTCTTTTTTTTTTTTTATGTAGGAAGGACACTGGCCAAGGGCAACGAAAATCTAATAAAAAAATGCCCACAGAAATGCCAGTCCCATAAAAGGGTCAAAGCAGTGGTCAAAAATTGATGAATAAGTGTCTTGAAACCTCCCTCTTGAAGGAATTCAAGTCATAGGAAGGTGGAAATACAGAAGTAGGCAGGGAGTTCCAGAGTTTACCAGAGAAAAGAATGAATGATTGAGAATACTGGTTAACTCTTGCGTTAGAGAGGTGGACAGAATAAGGGTGAGAGAAAGAAGAAAGTCTTGTGCAGCAAGGCCGCGGAAGGAGGGGAGGCATGCAGTTAGCAAGATCAGAAGAGCAGTTAGCATGAACATAGCGGTAGAAGACAGCTAGATATGCAACATTGCGGCGGTGAGAGAGAGGCTGAAGACAGTCAGTTAGAGGAGAGGAGTTGATGAGACAAAAAGCTTTTGATTCCACCCTGTCTACAAGAGCAGTATGAGTGGAACTCCACCAGACATGTGAAACATACTCCATACATGGACGGATACTTGTACAGAGTTAGCAGCTGGGGGGGGGGGGGGGGTGAGAAAAACTGGCAGAGACGTCTCAGAACACCTAACTTCATAGGAGGTGTTTTAGCTAGAGATGAGATGTGAAGTTTCCAGTTCAGATTATAAGTAAAGGACAGACCGAGGATGTTCAGTGTAGAAGAAGGGGACAGTTGAGTGTCATTGAAGAAGAGGGTATAGTTGTCTGGAAGGTTGTGTCGAGTTGACAGATGCAGGAATTGAGTTTTTGAGGCATTGAACAGTACCAAGTCTGCTCTGCCACAATCAGAAATTTTAGAAAGATCAGAAATCAAGCGTTCTGTGGCTTCCCTGCGTGATATGTTTACCTCCTGAAGGGTTGGACGTCTATGAAAAGACGTGGAAAAGTGCAGGGTGCTTTCATCACTGTAGGAGCGGATAGGACAAGAAGTTTGGTTTAGAAGATCATTAATGAATAAGAAGAAGAGAGTGGGTTGACAGGACAGAACCCTGAGGAACACCACTGTTAATAGATTTAGGAGAACAGTGACCGTCTACCACAGCAGCAATAGAACGGTCAGAAAGGAAACTTGAGATGAAGTTACAGAGAGAAGGATAGAAACCGTAGGAGGATAGTTTGGAAATCAAAGCTTTGTGCCAGACTATATCAAAAGCTTTTGATATGTCCAAGGCAACAGCAAAAGTTTCACCAAAATCTCTAAAAGAGGATGACCAAGACTCAGTAAGGAAAGCAACAAGATCACCAGTAGAGCGGCCTTGACGGAACCCATACTGGCGATCAGATAGAAGGTTGTGAAGTGATAGATGTTTAAGAATCTTCCTGTTGAGGATAGATTCAAAAACTTTAGATCGGCATGAAATTAAAGCAATAGGACGGTAGTTTGAGGGATTAGAACGGTCACCCATTTTAGGAACAGGTTGAATGTAGGCAAACTTCCAGCAAGAAGGAAAGGTAGATGTTGACAGACAGAGCTGAAAGAGTTTGACTAGGCAAGGTGCAAGCACGGAGGCACAGTTTCGGAGAACAATAGGAGGGACCCCATCAGGTCCATAAGCCTTCCGAGGGTTTAGGCCAGCGAGGGCATGGAAAACATCATTGCGAAGAATTTTAATAGGTGGCATGAAGTAGTCAGAGGGTGGAGGAGAGGGAGGAACAAGCCCAGAATCGTCCAAGGTAGCGTTTGTAGCAAAGGTTTGAGCGAAGAGTTCAGCTTTAGAAATAGATGTGATAGCAGTGGTGCCATCTGGTTGAAATAGAGGAGGGAAAGAAGAAGAAGCAAAGTTATTGGAAATATTTTTTGGGCTAGATGCCAGAAATCACGAGGGGAGTTAGATCTTGAAAGGTTTTGACATTTTCTGTTAATGAAGGAGTTTTTGGCTAGTTGGAGAACAAACTTGGCATGGTTCCGGGCAGAAATATAAAGTGCATGAGATTCTGGTGATGGAAGGTTTAAGTACCTTTAGTGGGCCACCTCTCTATCATGTATAGCACGAGAACAAGCTGTATTAAACCAAGGTTTAGAAGGTTTAGGACAAGAAAAAGAGTGAGGAATGTACGCCTCCATGCCAGACACTATCACCTCTGTTATGCGCTCAGCACACGAAGACGGGTCTTTGACACGGAAGCAGTAGTCATTCCAAGGAAAACCAGCAAAATACCTCCTCACTCACTTTTATAATTAATGGGCTTATATTCTTATTAATATATATATATATATATATATATATATATATATATATATATATATATATATATATATATATATATATATATATATATATATATATATATATATATATATATATATATATATATATATATATATATATATATTGGAGGATTGAGTGTGTGTGTGTGGGTGGGTGGGTGTAGATGTGAAGTCAGTCAGTCTCTTTCTCTCTCTTTCTCTCTCTCTCTCTCTCTCTCTCTCTCTCTCTCTCTCTCTCTCTCTCTCTCTCTCTCTCTCTCTCTCTCTCTCTCTCGTCAGGGTTCCTAGTGAGCGGACGTGTTTAGTGAGCAGTGACCTGACGCTAATATAGCTGGCTAGTGTAGACATGGCGCCTTGTGTTGCTGAGTCGTCTGGTTTTGTTAGTTCTCCTCTTCTCGAGGCCTTCGTTGCGAAGGTGTCAGAGGTGGAGGCTGAGTTCCATCGAAGGATCTCGGAGGTGCAGGCTGAGTTTCGTGAGAGGATCTCAGACCTGCAGGCTGAGTTCTATGAGAGGAGCTCAGCACCTGTGGGAGGGTCGTGCCCCACCGTCTCCTTACCTAGTAAGGCGACGGAGGAGCAGTGGTCGGTTATGTGCAGGGGAGCCAAGAGGGTGAAGGTCCTCAGGGCACCTTGCGTGGAGACGAAGAATCCCTTCAATGTGCTGGAGGAAGGGAAGGAGAAGGAGGTGGACAGGGCGGGAGGAGGCAAGAAGGAGGGGGCAGATGCAGTTACCCTGCCCCAAGGTAGAGTGCTTGTGTTTGGTGATAGTCAGGTTAGGCACTTAGATAGTGCGTTCTGTGCTAGGGATAGGAAGCGTAGGTCGAGGGTGTGTTTGCCGGGGGCCGGGATAGGGAAGGTAGCTGATAGGCTAGACACGTGCTTGGAAAAAGATGGGACCAAGCCCATTGTTTTTCTCAGTGCGGTTGGGAATGACCTTGGTAAGGTCAGGAGTGAAAAGCTTATCAGGAGGTTTCAACAGGCTTTGGACAGGATTAGGGACAAGGGTGGGATCCCCGTGGTATGTGGTGTCTTGCCGAGGAGGGCAGTTGGTGATGAGTGGCTGTCCAGGGCTATTACAGTGAATCGCAGACTCGCGAATCATTGTAGGAGTAATGGATGGACATTCATCGATAACTGGGACCTTTTCTATGGCAGGGACACCTTGTACGCCAGGGATGGAGTGCATTTGTCACGCCAGGGTGTTCGTGTTTTGGCCGAAAAACTCGAGCGGGAGGTTACTGCACTCCAGCACTTTTTTCGTTAGTCGGGAGGGAAGAAGGGGTAGTGAGAAGGCGAGGGGCAAAATAGTTAAATCTAGAAAGGTAACTAGCTCAGGGATGGTGAGAAATAGCTTAAGTGTTTACTACACAAACTGTAGAAGTATTCTGAATAAAATAGACTTGCTTAGAGGAATAGCGAGCGTTGAGAAATTTTATATCATTGCTTTAACTGAAAATTGGTTAGATATGTCAGGAAAAGTATTTAATCCAGAGGTTAAGATAGATGGGTATACAATGTTCTATAAAGATAGGGAAAACAGGAGAGGAGGAGGCGTCGCGTTATACGTTAGGGACACATTACAGTGTTGTATCAACAGTAGAATTAAAACAGATAACAAAGCAGAGTCGATATGGGTAGATATTAAAGAATGATCGCAGTCAGTAGTACTAGGGATAGTATACAGACCACCGACCAGTAGAGAGGAAATTAACACCTCACTGTGGCAGGAATTAAATAGAGCAGGCAGGTACAGTCAGGTATGTGTGGTAGGAAATTTTAATTTTAGGAATATCGACTGGAGTCTGATGGTGGGTAACAAGGAAGCAGAGGAATTTCTTAAGGTAATTCAGGATATTTTTTTTAAAACAGGTAGTCATAGAACCCACAAGGGGGAATAATATTCTAGATTTAATTCTTACTAGCAGGGAGGAAGCAGTCACGCAGGTAGAGGTTGGAGGACAGCTAGGTAACAGTGACCATAGGGAAATTAGGTACAATTTAGAATGGGAAGAAACTGTTAGAAACAAAAACACTAGTAAAATACCTGACTTTAGGAGAGCAAATTTTGAAGAATTAAAAAGGTACCTCCAAGGAGTGGACTGGCAAAGATGCAGGGTGAGGTCAGGTCGGGGACCGAGTTCAGAGAGATAAGGCAGGATGAGAGAGGTGAGGTGAGGCGTGAGGGTGTAAGACAAGTGGAGGGAAGATGTGTCCGGAAGGGAGGAGGAAAGAGGAAGGGGGGAGATAGGTGTGAGTATGTTGGAATGTCAGATCATGCTGAAATGAGAGAGGTGAGGTCGAGGCGATTAGATGAGGGAGTGGAGAGGATGGTAGGGGACGAGATGAGGGGACTAGGTGAAGTAAATGTAGATGAATTGTATAAATATTTCGTAGATAAAGTTCATACAGGTCAGTTAGCAAATATCCCGTATAGAACAATAAGATCACAAAAAAATGACCCTAAATGGATGACTGCTAGGTTAAAGCATTATATAGGGCGTAAGAGAAGTATATATAGGAGATTAAGGGCAAGTGAAGAAGTTTTAAGGACACAATATAATGAATTAGTTAGAACAGTCAGGAAGTTAACGAGGAAAGCTAAGGACAATTATGAATCAAAGGTAGCCAGCCAGGCGAAGACAGACCCCAAGGGATTTTATCAGGTATACAGGACGAAGAATAAGGATACTGTAGGTCCATTAAAGGCAGCAGATGGGGAGCTGGTTAGTTCTGGGGAGGAGATTAGTAAACTTCTGAATGATTATTTTTTAACTGTCTTCACCCAGGAAAACATGCAGGATATGCCAGATAGTGAACAGGTGTTTAGAGCAGATGAAAATGAGAAGCTGACAGATATTTCCATAACTAGGGAGATAGTGGAACAGGAGATAGATAGGCTAAAAAAGTTCAAGTTACCAGGACCTGATGAAATATACCCCAGAGTACTTAAGGAATATAAAAAGATTATTAGTGAGCCGTTAGTTTCTGTCTTTAGGAAATCACTGGAGTCGGGTGAGGTACCAGTAATGTGGAGGCAGGCTAATATACTACCCATCTTTAAGAAAGGAGATAAAACTTTAGCGTCTAATTATAGACCTGTCAGCTTGACTTCAGTTTTAGGTAAAATGTTAGAGTCAATAATAGCGAGGAACATTAGGGAACATTTAAACAAACATCACTTGATAAATCAGTCACAGCATGGCTTCACGAAGGGGAAGTCTTGCCTGACAAACTTATTAAGTTTTTACAGTAAGGTGTACGAGGCAGTAGATAATGGTGATAGTTATGATATCTTATATCTGGACTTTAGTAAAGCATTTGACAAGGTACCCCATCAAAGGCTCCTGAGAAAGGTTAGGGCACACGGGATAGATGGGAAGGTGTTAGGCTGGATAGGGTCATGGCTTAGTGACAAGCAACAGAGAGTGGTAATAAACGGCTCGAAATCCTAGTGGGGTCATGTAATTAGTGGGGTGCCACAGGGATCAGTATTAGGGCCATTGTTATTTCTAATGTACATCAATGACTTGGATAGTGGAATTAGTAGTGATGTTAGTAAATTTGCGGATGACACAAAGATAGGTAGATTAATTAGGTCAGAATCGGATGCCATCGCCTTGCAGGCAGACTTAGATAGAATGAATGAATGGACGGATAGATGGCAAATGCAATTTAATATCAATAAATGCAAAGTGCTTAGCGTAGGTAGAGGAAACCCACACAATAGGTACACATTAGACAACCAAACTCTGGTAGGTACAGGGTACGAGAAAGATTTAGGAGTTATAGTTAGCTCTGAACTCCGTCTAGGGAAACAATGCATAGAAGCCAGAAGCAAGGCAAATAGGGTACTAGGATTCATTTTTAGGAGTGTTAAAAGTAGAAGGCCGGAAGTAATATTAAAGTTATACTTGGCGCTGGTCAGACCTCATCTAGACTACGCGGTGCAGTTCTGGTCCCCACATTACAGGAAAGATATAGGTCTATTAGAATCAGTACAGAGGAGAATGACTAAAAGGATACAGGGGATGAGGAGTATTCCTTACGAGGCGAGGTTGAAGCTGTTAAATTTACATTCTTTAGAAAGACGTAGGTTAAGAGGGGACCTGATAGAAGTCTTTAAGTGGTATAAGGGTTATAACAAGGGAGATGTAAGCAAAATTCTTAGGATCAGCAACCTGGGTAGAAAAAGAAATAACGGGTTCAAGCTTGAAAAATTTAGGTTTAGGAAGGATATAGGAAAAAATTGTTTCTTAAATAGAGTGGTAGATGAGTGGAACAGACTCAGCAATCATGTAGTTAGTGCTAGGACACTAGAGAGCTTTAAGAGAAGATTAGACAAGTTTATGGATGGGGATAGCAGATGGAAATAGGTAGGTGTGTTTCATACAGGGACTGCCACGTGTAAGCCTGGTCGCTTCTTGCAGCTTCCCTTATTTCTTATGTTCTTATGTTCTCTCTCTCTCTTTCATGCAAATAAATAAATAATCCTCAACTAACACCCACTTATTTTCATGCTCCCCTCTGTACACACACACACACACACACACACACACACACACACACACAACTTTCCTCGTTAGCTCCGAGACACAATCTTCAGGCCACTGTCGCCTCCACCTCGTGTGTTTAATGGACACAATGGATAGCACAGTTCAGTGATTTTCTCCGTGCATCATGAAGGAAGTGTTGGAAGCCCTGCTACTGATTCCCTGCCGCCGAGGGACCGCTGCTGACTCCCCCGCCGCAGCCACCGTGACGTGACAACCCCTCGCCGCCCTGCACCTCAGTAGTCCCGCGTCACGATTGGCCTGTCACGTTCAGCGAGATCTTCATTCTTAAACGCTTTGCTCTCTCATTAAGACTGTTTTCAATGACCACTGAGTTAGTTAATTCGGTCGAAACGTTTTGAAATATGGTTCCGATGTGATTCTGTGATTTTTCATTTATTTATTTTTTTTTACGTTTTTATTCGTGTTGAAATTTTAATCTTCCGGTGTACTTTTCATCCTTCACTTCAAATAAAATCAAAAGCACAGCACTTCCTTGAAAAAAAAAAAACACATCGATAAAAATTACCTCCCTCCCCTCGCCCTTCGTCACTCAAGACAGCACCTCCCTTCCCTCTCCCTCCGTCACACAAGACAGCACCTGCGTTACATAAGCCAGTCACTCCCCACCCCCTTTCGCCTCCTGTCTGGACTCTTGAGTGTCGGTTCTCTTCATCTGCGTGGCATTAAGTAAAGTACTCCATATGATGCGTGCTGCCTGCATGGTGATGTTATCTAGCCAACACAAGTAGGTTAATGCGCACGCACACACGCATCCGCACGCACACACAAACGTCAAGTCTTGAGTGCCTGTGCACTTGCTTGGGAAGAACGCACGGTCGAGGTCAATGGCATCTCTATTCACCTCATTACTCTCATGTTTTTCTACTCCTCCGTTCTCTTCTCCTACGCCTTTTTTTTTTTTTTTTACAAAATTTTAAGCTAAAAACAAGACGATTTAACACACACACACACACACACACACACACACACACACACACACACACACACACACACACACACTCAATCCTCCAAAATATATATATAAAGGTGAACTCACACATTCCCAAGTCCTCCCTCCCTCCCAGCCAAAAGTGACCCCAAAGCAGCACACAATTACTGTCCAGAATAAACAAACAAACAACCCTTTAAATAATTACTTTTGACGTTGAATGGAGTAATTTTTAGATCGACATCATTTATGCGGAAAAGCAAAGAGAGACAGAGAGAAAAGCACAACATGTGATGCATTTTTAACACCGATGCATATTTCATGAGGGCAGTAGTGGGTGGGTGTGTGTCCCGCCAGAATAAACTAAAGACTCATCCCTGCCTCGCCTCTGCTCCCGACTAACAAGATTACGAACAGAATCAACAGACGTTGCCTTTGTCACACGCTAGGCGATCTTTTTTAGCTCATTTAATTAATTAATCACAGCAAGTCATCGTCATCTCTTATGGTGGAGGCAGGGCAGGTGTGACGATATCATGAACAGAATCAACACAAGCTGCTTCTGACAAACTAATACACTCCTCCGTTGCATCAGCGATCTTTTAGTTCATCTCTTACCAGAGACACAGGCCGGGCAGGTGTGACAACGTCATGGACAGAATCAACACACACACAAAGCTTCTGACACACGCTAGACACAATGATTTGAATAAGCGATGTTTTTGGTTCGCTCATTAGTCACAGAGACTCCTCTACATCTCGGAGTAAAACACAGAGGCCTGCCAGGTGAGACGTCGAGATCATGAACTGAAGCAACGCACACGCTGCTTATGACACGCCAGCCACACGCATTTCTCTCCATAAGCAATCTTTAAATTCGTTTTTTTAATCATAGCGACTCTTCCTTATCTCTATCTCTTAGTAGAAAACGCAGGCCAGCAGGTGTGTCCTTGTACCGTCTTGGGTTACTGCCGCCTGCCTCGGACCCGCCAGCTGCGACTCAAGCAGTTTTTAAGGGACAGATCAAAACAGAGTCTAAGTGGAGGCCGTCTCTCCCCCTTGCTAAGCCACAGGGCAGGACGGGGAGCAAGCGGACCCTCTTGTTTCATAATTTACGCCGCACAAGACATGCCAGGGGTTGGGAAAATGTTTTAAAATATAAGAGTATTATGTGTCTTGTGAATCCCCAGAACTCCGCCCACTGACATGCTGGATAGTAGAAGTGGTGGTGGTGGTGGTAAGGACTATACTGGTACTGGTACTGTGTAGGTTATGTATTGAAAGTACACTGCTACTATTGCTGTTGCTGCGATTACTACTACTACTGCTAACATTAATACCACAACAACAACTACTGCTACTACTGCTATTACCATCATTATAAACCAGAATCCAAACTACCTTCGTGTTTACATATAAAAACAACAACATAAAAAGTTCCAGAAACCACGATCAGTTCCAGGTGTGTCATGGTATTTCTTCACTGAACTAATTCAACTCATAGGAAGATAAATAAGAAATAATGGAGATCCTTCTGGTGCTGACTAGAGATTAAAGATAAAAAATGTGGCTTCAATAAGAAATAATGGAGATCCTTCTGGTGTTGACAAAAGAATAAAGAGAAAAAAATGTGGCTTCAATAAGAAATAATAGGGATCCTTCTGGTGTTGACAATTACAAGAGATTAAAGAGAGAAAATGTGGCTTTACTCCTGCATTAGTGAACTGGACTGAAAAATAGTGAGAGTAAGTACAAAGTCCCTGGCAGCGCGGTCATAATTTTTAGTGGCAGGAAGTAAAGAAGAAAAACACACCACGTACATTCTCTCTCTCTCTCTCTCTCTCTCTCTCTCTCTCTCTCTCTCTCTCTCTCTCTCTCTCTCTCTCTCATTCTCTGTATAATAATTTAAAAAAAAAAGTGCAATTCTTGGCTGGATTTAGCCGGGAATGTGAAGCCGGGAGCGAAGTGCAGCCGGGGTTCCGGGTCTTGTGTCTTTTCATTGCTTCTTCCGTATCTTTATAAGCTTTTCTGTGGCTTCAGCGTACCGTAGGTGTGTGTGCTGGTGAGTATATCTATGGTTTTCATTTGATATTATACTGTTTAATTTGATTACTACTAAGCATGGTACTTCAGCTTAACGATACGTGTAAAAAATATAATTTCCTCGTCTTTATTTATTCATCAAAAGACCGCTCCCCCCACTTCCATGCCGTCTGGTCTTCTGTAGCAAACAATGTGACCTTTTTTTAATACTAGGAATTGTTCCGAATTGTTACCTCACTCACACAACCAGCGCTATCATAACGGTGTAACAATACTCCCTATCGCAGCCGCAGCCACCCACCAACACAACACTGTAAAGGTGAACAAGAATCAAGTACTTCTCATAGCGGCGGCGGCAGTGTGTTGAGGGAGCACTTCCACAGTATACGGGGGAAAAATGGAGATATTTCCTTCCCATCACAATTAACGAGGACAAGAATCATGTACTTACTCTTAGTAGCGGCGGTGGTGGCGGTGGTTATGGCGGTGGTGATGGTGGTGATGGCGGTGGTGGCGGTAGTGATGGAGTGTTAGTGTAACTCAAGCATTGAATTATTATCAAACCTATAGTTTTTTCTAACGATCAATAATCATTCGCCATAGTCTCATCACTACAACACGCTTAGTGATCCGACTGTATGCGCTGCACCAATACACAGTCTTGATAACACAACATTGCAGTGTTCAGCACAAGAGACTTCCTGGCCACGGTCACAGTTACCATGGCGCCGCTCCGTCACGTGTGTTGAGAGCAATCGCGAGCCTCCTCCACGATGTCTCTCGTTAAAAGAGGCTGCATAACCGATACAGTCCTGCACCACACAGTTCACTCCCGAGATTCAACATCTTCTACTCAGTCCTGGCTGATCAGCCACTCTCCCTGCCTTATCCGGAATTCCGCGGCCAGGACAAAACTCACGTGCATCCTATTTCTTGCAGCAAATCACTCTCCACGAGACCAGAGGCCCACTGCGTCACGGGGTCTTTTCGTCCCAACTCGTGTACTTGGCGCTGGCTTGTTCTATAAATACATAGAGGCAACGGCGTGATATACGTCCAAGAAATTGTATTGACACGAATGTATCATAATTTTACATACTAACATAGTTTTTTTTTTTTTCATATGGAAATAAGAGTTATGCTGTAAATAAAGGAGATGTGGACGCTGATAGAGATGAGCATGAACAGTGAGTGACGCAGTGAAGCAGCTCGAGCGTTTCACTCGTCATTACCAGGCTGTGAGTAAACATGATTCACAAAACAAAGATGAGGTGACACAGGAACATTGCTGTTTACAGTGAGACAGAGTGAGATGGAGGGAAGAAATTGCGGTAGAATTGCAAAGGATGGGAGTCACAGGGGAAGATGCAAGGGACAAAAAACATCTGGAGGAGACCCGTACAAGGAGAGATAAGAGAAGCAATATTGTTATCTGATGCGCAAGACTTATCGGTATAAAGAGAGAATAAACTGCAGAAGACCTGTATACTCACAAAACTATCTGTGGTAACCTACATACGTACATTTACGCCACACATAATCATATCAGCCTCGTCCCTTGAGTCTCGCGCTGCCAAGATGATTCGTCTCAGGATTCAGTCCCAAGTACCGTCCATCAAGAGATTTGCGATGTCACAAGAGGATGAGAAAGGTAAGGCGAGCGATGGATGGATAGGTAGTGTAGGGCAGGCTGATTGTGAGATGGCTAGGACAGAGTGAAGAATAACCTGGATAGGGAATAAGGCAGGGTAGGAGAGAAAGGGATGACTAGGCAGAAGGATGAGAAGTTGGGTGTGTTGATATATAGGTGGGGATGGGAAACAGTGGAAAAGGAATGACTGAATGCAAGGAGAAGCCATTACAAGTATGTAGAAGAATTATTGTGCGGCTTGTGTGTGTGTGTGTGTGTGTGTGTGTGTGTGTGTGTGTGTGTGTGTGTGTGTGTGTGTGTGTGTGTGTGTGTGTGTGTGTCAAAGTAATCAAATCTAACGTGAGTTTCAATGCTACTTTGTTTCATTATGCTTGATATGATCACCAGAGACTTCACCTGTTAATATTTCACATTTGTGTGGTGGAGCTTCACTACTGGAGGCGTGAAAAGTTTGACATCCTCACTACTCAGAATAATTAAATATAACGATTTTTTTTATGCCACACTCTATGTTACCTTATATGAACACTGCTATTGTCTCCCTCTTAATACTTTGTTAGGTGTGTGGTGGAGATTCATCAGTGGAGGCGTAGAATGGTTAAGCTCCACACCACTCCCAGTAATTAAATTTAACATGACTTTTTGCACCTTTTTCTACGTTCTAATACGTTTGTAAAATCACTAGACTTCATTTTTCGTCTCAGTAGTTCATGTTAAGTAAGTGCGAGGCGGGCATTCACTAGTAGGGGAAATTTCTCAACCACTTCATCATTCTGAATAATTTCATCACATGCGACCTACATTTATATTACAGTACTTTCTGAAGCAGCGTTAATAAACTCACCACACACTTGACTTTTCCTGACTGGTTCGTACAGATATTAAGTTAAAAGTAAGGCAGAAATTCAATGGTGACAGGAGCTTCCTCAGTCGCCTCACCACTGCACAGGTGTCAATATACACAACACTTTTCTTTTTACACATTATTATCTGAAAGTTAATACACTCACCAGACTCCTGATATATTTTTGTCTCACTATTTCACATAAATACAAAGTAACATAAAAATAAATCCACTTCACATGATGAAATTTAACAAGCCTTACTCTTTTTATACAGCACTCTCTGCTATGGTATTAAATCTAAATTAGCTCCCTCTTTTTCTCTCTCTTTTTCTGTCTTCCTTTTCTATGTTACGTAAGTACGAGGCACAGATTAACTAACGAGGGGAATTTTTAAACCACCTCACGATTCAAAGTAATTCCATCCTAATAATACACTCCTTGTATCGTTCCTTATAACACTTTCTAAAACGACGTACGTAAATTTTTGTCACCTGAGATTTTTTTTTTCTTATAATTTCATATTGAGTGTAGCCGCCGTATATGTACACCTTACACGACGGCTAGAGATACGCACATACGTGCATTGTAATGTGACATTTGTCACGATCGCCTACTTACTTACCTGCGATCGTACGATCCCGGTTATCTCTCCAAGAAAGTGAACGTTACACTGATCCCGGAAAGTTTTAAAGGTCTGGATTTTTAAAGGCTTCGAGTGCCTACCCGACCTATCCGAAATCGTCAGAATTATCTCTCACTCCACCTTTACCTTGACTCAGCACACCTGGAATTACCTCTAATGCCAGATTGATGTTGGGGGAGTAGAAAACACGATTATTTTATGTTACAAGCACATATATTAATACTAATAATAATTCACAAACAACATGAGGTAGTACACGTTACTACATGACGTTCTCGCCACTTCCCACATCACCAGAACCCGTTTACACCTCCACCAGTCACAGAAATATTTCCCCTCAACCGCAGGAATTTACCCGGACGCCATTTCCGCGTCCCCAGACAATAATTCCCGTATTTCACCTCCTCAAGCCTCACAAGAGATTACCATTATCACCAAAGATTACCCATAGCACCATAACATCGTCCCCAAAATCACCAATACACCACAACACCAACTTCCAAGGTTAACACCACAACCTCCACTCACAAAATGGCTGCCAGTTTGACCTATGACCCCTCCCAACAGCGTCACCGACACAACTCAACAACCGAATTTCAGCGGACAAGAGCTCTTGGTACCACAAAAGACTCACTAACCTGATCCTGGATATCAAGGTTATACCGCTACACCACTAATACCTCCACAAACTCACTCCATCACCAATCCACACCAAAATTCTTCCCTGAGAGACGCCTTCCCTCCACCTTTCCTCACGACCTAAGGCGCTCTGATTTTCCCCTCCTTGGAATGTGTTGTTGCCCACTCAAGCTCCCCTCGTTTTCAACGAATTTCACCTCAATTATACTTCCTTCCTTATACATACAAAGATATATAGAACTTAAATTATGAAGAGAATAATACTATGTGATATAAAATGGGTAAATAAGCCTTACACTACTTATAAGAAAAAAGAGGATAATGCCCGAATGGCAGGTAACCGAAACACGGGGACACTAAGAAAACGTGATCCCATTCAAGGTAAACTCGGCCAATAACATGACATCCCCTTCCCAAAAGAGGCGTGAGGCACCTGATTAGGATGCCTCACGACTAGGTGGTGCGCGGGACAAGGCATCGGCAATAATATTCTCACTGCCTAAGTTATAGTCCTGTAAGACCAGGCACCACCTCATCAGCCTCTGATTGGAGTTTTTCATTTTATGCAAGAAAATGAGCGGATTGTGGTCGGTGAAGACCTGCACAGGCTGTCCCGTCCCTTTGACGTACACTTCAAAATGACTCAAACTCAGCACTAGGCCCAAAGCCTCTTTCTCAATAGTGCTGTAAGCCCTTTGATATGGTAACAACTTCTTAGAATAATAGCCTATGGGGTGCTCCATTCCCTCATGTTCTTGCATTAACACACCACCCACACCATTCTGACTGGCATCCACGTACAATACAAATATTTTTTCATAATCAGGCATGCGCAGCACCGGGGCACTGACTAACATTTTCTTAATCTCCACAAAAGCTTCCTCACAAAGCTTATCCCAACAAAATTTTGACTTCTTATTCAGCAACTTGGTCAGGGGCATGGCCACATCAGAGAAATTCTTACAAAATCGTCTGTAATATCCACTGGCCCCTAAGAATCTCAGTATCTCCTTCCTATTGGTGGGTGGAGGGAGATTTACAATGTCTTTCACCTTGGCTTCCACGGTTCTCACTTCACCTTTCCCAACCTTGAAGCCTAAGTACTCCACGTCAGCTTGCACGAAATTACTTTTTGCTAAGTTGACAGTAAGGTTGGCATCATCCAGCCTCCTGAACACTTCCTCCAGCAGCTGCACATGTTCTTCCCAACTCTCAGTGTACAACAATATGTCATCTATGTACACAGAACATCCCTTCAAGCCCTTCAGTACTCTGTTCATTAACGTCTGAAAAGAACTCCCACTGTTCTTCATCCCAAACAGAAGAACTTTGTACTGATATAATCCATCCATGGTGACAAAAGCTGATATGGCTTTTGCCCTCTCAGTGAGTCCTACTTGCCAGTATCCCTTTAACAAGTCAATTTTTGTTATGAAGTTGGCACTTCCCACATGATCTATACAGTCATTAACTCTAGGGATAGGGTAAGCATCAGGTTTTGTCACCATGTTAACCTTCCTATAGTCCGTACAGAAACGGAAACTCTCTTGACCAGGCTTGGGCACCAGCACACATGGCGAGCTCCACGGGCTCTCACTGGGCTCAATCAAGTCGTGTTCCAGCATATACTCTACTTCTTTTCTCATGATATCTCTTTTCTGCGGGTTAACTCTGTAGGAATGCTGTTTGATGGGTTCAGCCTCCCCAACATCCACATCGTGCACCATCACATTAGTTTTTCTAGGTGCATCAGGGAACAAAGAATTGAACATTTCAATTATCTCCCTAATCCTCTCCTTCTCCAGCTCCATGTGCCACAGTTTATCATTTAAATTCCCTAACACAGCTGAGTTCTGTAGCACCATCCCTTCACACCTGCTCAATTTCACTTCAGACCACTTCTCTTCCGCCTCAGTGGTTACATTTACAACACTCACAGCTCTTACTCCTTCTGCTACATCATCTCCATTTTCTCTGTCCCTTTCATGAAATGGCTTCAGCATGTTTACATGACACAACTGGTTTCTTTTCTTCTTCCCTGGAGTTTTTACAATGTAATTTACATCACTTATTTTTCTCTCAATCTCCCAAGGCCCGCTGAACCTGGCTTTGAAAGGATCACCCTGCAATGGGAAAAGAACCAATACCTTGTCCCCAGGCTGGAAAGATCTGGCCCTCGCCGTCTTGTCATACCAGCCTTTCATCTCACTCTGACTATTTTTCAGATTTTCCCGAGCAATTTTCCTAGCTCTCATCAATCTGTCCTTGAAATCAGATACATATTTCACCACAGTATGAGGCTCCTCTACTCCTAACCATTTTTCTTTCACCATCCTTAAAGGACCGTTCACCTCATGCCCATACACTAACTCAAATGGGCTGAAACCAGTTGACTCCTGCACACTGTCCCTTAACGCGAACAAGGCTAGTGGCAATGCCTCATCCCACTGAACACTCATCTCCTCACAATACATCCTGAGAGTGTTTTTAAGAGTTTGGTGAAATCTTTCTACACAACCCTGAGACTGAGGGTGATAAGCACTCGACAGTCTCCGTTCAATCTTCTGACCCCTTAGGATTTCCTTGAACGCACGAGAAGTGAAATTACTTCCCTGGTCTGACTGCAACACCTTAGGAATTCCCACCCAGGAGAAAAATTTCACCAGTTCCCTCACAATGTTTTTAGAGTTTATACTCCTGAGGGGAATGGCCTCAGGAAACCTGGATGACATACACATAATAGTCAGCAAGTACTGGTTCCCCCTCCGGGTCCTTGGTAAAGGACCTACACAGTCTATCACCACCTTACTGAATGGTTCCTCGACCACAGGTATAGGATGAAGGGGGGCAGGGCGAATCACCTGGTTCGGCTTGCCCACCTTCTGACACAAACCACAAGTTTTACAAAACCCTTTCACATCACCCCTCACTCTGGGCCAATAAAAATGACACAGGATCTTTCCTAGGGTTTTTCTGACCCCCAGGTGTCCTGCCAGATTACCTTCGTGTGCCATCTCCAAAATTTTCTTCCTATATACCCATGGCACCACAATCTGCCTTTTCACCATCCAGTGATCGGAGGTTGGGGCTGTCAGGGGCCTCCATCTTCTCATTAATACTCCGTTATTCACGTAGTAACCCACGTACTCATTGTCAAGCTCACCCAGCCTGTTAGCCTCATTCCAAGCAGACTTCAAGCTTTCATCACTCTCCTGAGCTTTTATCAACTCGTTCTTTTCTACCAGAAATTCAAGGTTGGGCTCCACCTGACCTACAACCGGTTCACCACTCGCGCACTCAGGGTTAGTTCCTTTTTCATCAGGTTCCTCAAACAGAACGCCCAGGCCTTCGTCCTCTTACGTTGCTCCCTCGGTGTCCATGCGTTCCTTCCAGGCCATCGCTCGGGTCACTGCGCAGACTGGGAACAATTCGGGCACCTCTGCCTCCCCATCTGTTGAGTGAGGGACTGCTGCTGGAGTGGTGGTTTCCGTCATCCCTATCAGAGGGTTGTCTACCATCTGAAGTTTAGGGATAACTCGACCTCCGGCCAGGTCGTTCCCAAGCAGCATATCCACTCCATCTACGGGCAGTGCCTCCTTCACTCCCACCGTCACCTCTCCAGTGACGTATCCACAGTCCAGCCAAACTTTGTGCAGGTGAATACTGAACTTGCCTCCTGCACCCTTGCATGAGACCTCTCTGCCAGTGCTGGTCTCCTCATTCCATGGGAGTACACTACTTAAGATCAGACTCTGGTTAGCTCCCGTATCCCGAAGGATTCTGATCACCTTCTCTGGACTTCCCTCCACTTTTACTGTGCCCTTACTGGTGAAGTGCTCAAAGCCCTCATCTTTCGGCGGCTCCTCTTGTATCTCTGCATTCATATTCTCCACATACTTTATTAGGTCTCTTTGGGCGGCAACTGCTCCCACTGGCTTCGGCCGTCCCTTCGGACACTGGAACTTCCTATGCCCGCTACTTCCACATCCAAGGCACTTAACTGCACCTTCATCCCCACTACCCTTCTGGTAATAGGTAGTGCTCCTGGGCCTACTCCTATAGGGCGTAGACCTCATGTTGTGGTCGGCTGGCGGGGGCATGGTGTAAGTGTGGGGAAAACTATAGTTGTTAAGGCGGGGCTGGTTTGATCTGTGGACTGATGTCGAGCTCATCTGACGGTCATTCTTATATCTCTGATGACCATCATTTCTGCTGGAGAATGGCTTTCTCCCTTCATGGTGTTCATCTCCGTTTAGCCCACGGACCGCACAGTACTTGTCAGCCCTGCGTCCGGCTTCCATCACGTCTTTCACGTCGTGTGATGCAAGCTCACATTTTACACTGAGGGGCATTTGGCTCATAAATTGTTCCATCTGCATGACTCCTTTTACCTCCTCAACTGTAGTGGCTTCCTCGGCTTTCAGCCACCGGTCCAGTTTAAGGATAACCTCTCGAGCCATCCCGAGATAAGTATCACCAGGGCGTTTTGTTGTCCTGCGGAACCTTTCCCGGTACACATCCGGACATAGAAGGGTTGATCCCAACACCGCTTCCTTTACCACTTCATAATCACGCGCGTCTCGCTCACTCAAATTCACATATACCTGTCGGGCCCTTCCCTCAAATTTAGACTGGACTATTAATGCCCAATCATTTTCATCCCATCCCATCATCTTTGCAGTTTTTTTTCAAATTGAACAAAGAAGTTTTCTTCCTCCCCTTCCACAAAGTTAGGCATACTGATGGCCTTTCTCTCTAAATCCCCGTTGCCTTGAGCACCATTTCCTGCCCTGGTCCCATTTACTTTATTTTTACTTTCTGCTCTAATCTTTTCTATCTCAATCTCTTTTTGCATCTGTATCTGCTGCAACTCCACCTCTTTCTGCATTTGCTCCTTTTGCAACTCCACCTCTTTCTGCTTCTGCTCCCTCTGCATCTGCAGTTGCATCTGAAATTTCATTAACTCAAATTTTTCACTACTAGAAAGGCCATCTGTTCCACCAAGAGAATCCAGGTTTATCTCACTGACCCCAGCACCTTCCTCTACACTCTCCTCATCGTTATCCTCACTTTTACCACCATCATTTTCAAACCAGCTCCTCTCCACAAGAGCATTTTTCAACTCCGCCTGCATTTCCTCCTTTTTCTTGGATTTCAACTCCACTTGAAACCTCTCAGCCATTGAACATAATTCCTCCTTGGTTAGTGTGTACAGATCATGCACACTCCTCGACAGAAGGAACATCTCAACACGTCTAGCGGCCATGATTACAATCACAACACTCCACAAAATATTCCTCCAAATATTCACCACAATACATGCACAGTTTTAAAGAAATATTTCACACAGGTAAATTCCTCCCAACAACAATCACCATGTAACACTCGTTACACCCCACAAATGTTCAAAACTCCCGGAAACTCAGAAATCGTCAGAATTATCTCTCACTCCACCTTTACCTTGACTCAGCACACCTGGAATTATCTCTAATGCCAGATTGATGTTGGGGGAGTAGAAAACACGATTATTTTATGTTACAAGCACATATATTAATACTAATAATAATTCACAAACAACATGAGGTAGTACACGTTACTACATGACGTTCTTGCCACTTCCCACATCACCAGAACCCGTTTACACCTCCACCAGTCACAGAAATATTTCCCCTCAACCGCAGGAATTTACCCGGACGCCATTTTCGCGTCCCCAGACAATAATTCCCGTATTTCACCTCCTCAAGCCTCACAAGAGATTACCATTATCACCAAAGATTACCCATAGCACCATAACATCGTCCCCAAAATCACCAATACACCACAACACCAACTTCCAAGGTTAACACCACAACCTCCACTCACAAAATGGCTGCCAGTTTGACCTATGACCCCTCCCAACAGCGTCACCGGCACAACTCAACAACCGAATTTCAGCGGACAAGAGCTCTTGGTACCACAAAAGACTCACTAACCTGATCCTGGATATCAAGGTTATACCGCTACACCACTAATACCTCCACAAACTCACTCCATCACCAATCCACACCAAAATTCTTCCCTGAGAGACGCCTTCCCTCCACCTTTCCTCACGACCTAAGGCGCTCTGATTTTCCCCTCCTTGGAATGTGTTGTTGCCCACTCAAGCTCCCCTCGTTTTCAACGTATTTCACCTCAATTATACTTCCTTCCTTATACATACAAAGATATATAGAACTTAAATTATGAAGAGAATAATACTACGTGATATAAAATGGGTAAATAAGCCTTACACTACTTATAAGAAAAAAGAGGATAATGCCCGAATGGCAGGTAACCGAAACACGGGGACACTAAGAAAACGTGATCCCATTCAAGATAAACTCGGCCAATAACATGACACATTTTATATTTTATTTGTTAGCGTTATATTATTTGTAGCACCTGGTTGTTATATATGAGCAGTGTATGGCGCGCCTACGCGCCGGCACAACAGAGTGGGACGGGAATGTAGGGCCGAGGGAACGCGTTGAACTTGCCCTCTCAGCTATTTCTCTCGCCGAATGGTCGGTTGTTGTGACGTGAGTGTTGATAACATACCTACAGCATAATGAACATCATACGCTGTAGGGGCCCACCAGCGCCTCCAAAGCCACTTCACGCCAGTCACGCCTACACGTCAGACGTGTCTCGGGAGGCGCGGAGAGTAAATCCCAGTAAATCCCCGAGTTCTCATCCTGGTAAATCCCCAAGTGTAATCCCTTGCATACAACCAAGAGGACGCCTGTTCCCCGCACTGTGTGTGTATTCATCATAGTATTAGGTAACAGATTTAATGATGTGTGTCAATATAATTAATGTAACTACTTATAGTAATTAGATACTTATGTAACTGAGGATTTAGTGATGTGTGTTAATATAAGTACACTTAACGTACATCAGATCACGCAGACGAGAGGGCGACTTGCTGTGTTTGTGCTGGTGGTGTTCATCTGTACAAGCGACTGAACCAGCTAAAGTGTAGGTAACTCTGTATTGACTCATATATGTTACGGAACTGACGACGTGAAGTGGCACGACATTGATGTGCTGCAATACTTGTTTTTACCTATTGATATACTCTTTTGTGTTTTTCTCAGTATTAGTGATACTATGTTGATTCGCAGGTTTGACCGCCTCTGAATACAAAGAGCGCGTACTGCAAAGCTCGTTTCAGTCACCTCCAGTACAATACATTAATAAGCGTCGTACGGCACTTACATTGAATAAAAGAGAAAGCAGAATTTCAATATTTCAGTACAGGCAAGAACTTTTAAGCTTAATTTAAAAAGCCTTCCTTAACTTTTTACACGAGTTTCTAAGCTACCTTTATAATGTTGACTTTGTTTTATTTACTTGATTTTTTTTTTATTATTATTTCATTGTAAGAGGCAGAATCTCTGTTTAATTCAACACAAGTAACTTCTTTTCTTCCACACAAGACTTTCTCAGCGACGTTTATAAATATTCATCAACAACCAGCCAAACAGTTTTTCTTCCTTACAGTTTCATGGGTTTCATAACGTTTTATATTATCCTATTTATTATTTCACATTAAGTAAGAGGCAGAATTTAAACTTAATCTAACGCAACTGACTCCATTTCTTATCCACTACTTTTAAATTATCCGCACGTTTATAAGTATTCATCAACAAACACCCTGATTTTTTCCTTCTTTACTCTCTCATGGGTTTTATAAATTTTATATGAGAACTGGCTTTGCTTCGATTCCTTTGTTGCTTGGACGACCCTGCTTGAGTTGTCTTGACTCCACCTCTTGAGTCTTTTGTCCTCGTGGGGAGCTAGTCACTTGGTACTTGGGCGGACGGTACTCAGGTCATATTAGCCTCAGGTCAGATGCTCCTCAAAACAGATCAGCCTGAGCGCAAATAGGCCTCAGGACTTTTTATACTCGACACACTTGGTACCCAAACCATTTGGTCCTCAAAATGTCTCTAGACTCAAACGTCTGCACTACAGGCTTCATGAAAGCAGCATTGTGGATCCGCACACACTAATATAACGTTCACCAACCCATCCATCTACTTATTCACCCACATTCACCCATCCACTCAACCACCCCCTGATTCACTTACCCTCCCATCCATCCGACCACTGACTCCCACTGATCCATCATTTATCCACCCCATTCACTCACCAACCCATTCTCTAACCTGCCTAACATCTAACCACCCACCAACTGGCCCACTCATCCACCCACCCACCCACCTATCCACACAACCATTCACCCCCTCATCCACT
>NC_087186.1:1327727-1397727 GCF_035594125.1 Scylla paramamosain
ACGCAAACACTTAGGAGGAAGCTGGCAATGAAACGTTACTGGCGTGGTGTAGCGGAGGGCCCCACAAACTTCATTAAAGAAAACCACTCGACTTGCAAGAAGATGACGTATGGGTATCTATAATAATTAAATATGCCCAATATTTATTTTTGTTTTACTTTTGTACTTTTGTGGGAATGAAAGGTTAAGTAGTTGTTTAGGCTGGCAAGTGTCTGTTTTATTACACTCCTTCCAAGACAGAGCGTCATCAGTGTTAGGCTGATTGTGAAACTGCTGTATGAGATGTAGAAAGTATGATGAAATTTGTAGCCAAACTTGAATGCCTATAAACTCGAGCGTTTTAGTGAATATATAGTGTTCGTGGATTACAGTGACAGTGAGATGATTACAGTGAAGCGCGCGGAGAGGTGTGTACAGTATAGTGTCATAGAGCCGCGAGTTAGTGCAATAGGAAATGGCGCACGACGTAATAGCCTTTGCCAGGTGCGGGACAGGGTATAAACACACTGATGCACAAACTGGTGCTGGATTTGTACGTCTGGAATTGTTATCGCTGGAAGTACACAATACGAGTGAAGCGAGGCATGGGCGTAACTGGGGGAACAATGCGAGCAATTTAGAAGAGGGCTGTAGAAAAGAGTGGACGGTTTTATCGGTGACTTAAGTGTTGGTGCAGCACAAGTTGGTCACCACGCCTGCCAGCCAAGGCGTGGGTGATGTTAGTGATACACCGGAGTCTGACAGTAGTGACAGTGATAAAGATCAACTGTGACGTAGTTTTCACTTTAAATCCCCTTGCATTTCCATCACTCCCTGGCTTCGCTGATGTCCAAACAGTGCCCGGTAAACTCATCAGGTAAAACAAATATTACACCGTACAAGACATGTTCTTTATTGATCTCAGACAAATATCATACAAGTATTTACAGATAAGTACACAAAATGTATATAAGATCATAACAACAGTGTATAAACACGTCCCTCACATGAAGCAGAGCAGCTGTATTCTTGTGCTTAACTGAATTCATAAAGTACACGAAGACTGATGCATGAATGAAATCCTGATGGCGAGTCTGGCTCGGTAATTCAGGAAGGTTGAGGTAATTACTACTCACCTTCACAGATATGTACAAAAAATATATACAACATCATAATAACTGGCTCAGTAATTCAGTAAATACTACTCAATTTACTCCTGCAGTTTCACGCCATAACTCAGCGCTTGGAGGCCTCGCTGGCTGTTTACCCCGCCTTCCATGACAAAGATCTCATCATCGTCCACCACCTCGCCAGCGAAACACTCGTAGGTGGCCTGGTCTCGCCTCTCTGTGTACTGGTAATATTCCAGACAGTGTTGGTGGTGATGGGGGGAAAAATTACTGACACTTATTTCATAGATTTTTTTGTTCTCTCTCTCTCTCTCTCTCTCTCTCTCTCTCTCTCTCTCTCTCTCTCTCTCTCTCTCTCTCTCTCTCTCTCTCTCTCTCTCTCTCTCTTGAACTAATGGTTGCTCTGTCTTGTGTAATCATCTTTACCGCAGCCAACTGATTCAGACATTACCACCATAAGAGAGAGAGAGAGAGAGAGAGAGAGACCATATATATATATATATATATATATATATATATATATATATATATATATATATATATATATATATATATATATATATATATATATATATATATATATATATATATATATATATATAATATTTATTTATTAATCAATTAATGAATTTATTTATTTATCAATTTATTTCTGTATTTTTGTATCGAGTGAGGGGAAGGTGAAGGATGACGGCGTCCCTCTTACCTGACAGTGGGATGGAGGAGGGGCTGGGGGGAGGGGGGGAGAGATGAGAGGTGAATTAATAAGGTAGACAGATAAACAGTAGTCATATGGAGCTGATTTTTTGTTTACACGCCATGTAAGTAAAGAATTCAAACAAACAATGCAACGAACAATGTAAATAACACACACACACACACACACACACACACTAAGCTAAGCTAAGCTAAGCTAAGTGGATTGTTGGATGGGTGTGTGGGTCGTTTAGTGAGTGGATGCGTGAGTGATCAGGTGCGTGGATAGGTGGTGAAAAATAAAATAATTGTAGTTTTTTATCATTGTAATTTGTGGCAAGAAATTCAATACATAAATAAATAAATAAATAAATAAATAAATAAAAAAATAAACAAATATAATTGAATAACTACTTTTAATAATAATAATAGTAATAACTACTACTACTACTTCTACTACTACTACTGACAAAGAACAATAATAATAATTAAGTACTATTAACATTTAATCTCACACCAACAACAGTAACAAGTACAGTTGCAACTTTATATATAAAATAAATTATAAATATATAAATAATTATATATAATCGAGAATAATATTCTCTCTCTCTCTCTCTCTCTCTCTCTCTCTCTCTCTCTCTCTCTCTCTCTCTCTCTCTCTCTCTCTCTCTCTCTCTCTCTCTGAAACTTAGCGAGAATAAAATGGATCCCCATCAAAGAAAAAATGGAGACAAGGCGGCAGGTGCTGGTTGACAAGGTGAAATTCGTTTTCTGTGGCTTATAGAAGTAGGGGAATCTATTCTGTATCAAACACCTCTACCTCCACCTCGTCTATAAAGGAAGAGGAAAAGGAGGAGGAGGAGGAGAAGGAGGAGGAGAAGGATGTATAATCTTGTGTTTTTTTTTAAGTAAAATGATATTACTTTGATTTCTTCCTTCTCAATTCCTCCTCTCCTCCTCCTCCTCCTCCTCCTCTTCCCATTCTTATCTCTTTCATTTATTCTTCCTTGAGGATGTCCACTATAGCATTTTGTGGAAGGATATGAATGGGGCTTAAATAGTAATAGTATATGTAAACAGGTTACTTCTCAAGGTCACTCCGGACTTTTCAAGGTCACTACTTGATCCTTAGTTCTCCTTCATGGCTTTTACTTAAATTGTATGCGTTTGTAAATTATTATTATTATTATTGTTATTATTATTATTATTATTATTATTATTATTATTATTATTATTATTATTATTATTATTATTATCATTATTACATATCATAATAAATGAGATATTATCGCATTAATTCATTTTAATTTTATGATCCTGTCTCTCCATTTTATGGACGGTGGACGACCAGCTGACCTGTAAGCAGCATGTCGCCAGCACCGTAACATCAGCTACCTACAGGCTGTACATGCTGCGCAGACTCAGGTCGCTGGGGACGCCGACAGATGAGTTAAGGGGAGTGTACCTCACCTTCAGCCTCCCCAAACTCATGTACGCCTCCCCAGCGTGGTCCTCCTCCCTCACACACACACTCAACAGCTACAGCTAGAGAGTATGCAGAAAAGGGCGTGCAGGGTCATCCTTGGCCCTGCATACACCACCTATGAAGAAGCCCTGACCACCCTGAGTCTGTCCAGACTATCCACCAGTCACCGAGAGGCTCTGGAGAAGTTTGGAAGGGGACTACTGCATCATCCACGTCTCAGAAACATGCTGCTGCCTGACGCGCCTCGCCCGGTCCGTGCCACCAGACACCACAACAAGATAACGCCCCTTAAGGCGCCGCGCACGGACCGGTGCAGACTCAGTGCGATTCCCACCATGGTGCGAGTCACCAATCAATAGTCCCTTCTAGATTAGACTTACCTTTAGGATTAATACTAAGTATTTCCCCACCCCCTCTGTACACTTTCAGTTTGTTAACTGCCTAAATAATAAACCGTTTATTATTATTATTATTATTACACACACACACACACACACACACACACACACACACACACACACACACACACACACACACAGCTGGGAGGAGCAGGAGGAGGAGGAGGAGGAGGAGACATTGGTCACACTCTCTCTCTCTCTCTCTCTCTCTCTCTCTCTCTCTCTCTCTCTCTCTCTCTCTCTCTCTCTCTCTCTCTCTCTCTCTCTCTCTCTCTTCACATTATAAGTGTTAGCAATAACGGTCTTTTATTGGAAGCTTTAATAAATGAACATAACGAATCCGTGTGAAGCCGAAGACCCAGTCAATGGTGGCATCTGAATGCATGAGTCGCCCAGACCTTTTCATATTCATACGAAAAACTTCATGAAGGAATATGTATGCGGTGCACTGCAAAAAAGAAAATAAATAAATAAATAAATAAGTAAAAAAAATAAAATAAATACATAAATAAATAAAAGTCAAAGATCTATTTATATATATATATATATATATATATATATATATATATATATATATATATATATATATATATATATATATATATATATATATATATATATATATATATATATATATATATATATATATATATATATATATATATATATATTTTTTTTTTTTTTTTTTTTTTTTTTTTTTTGCACATACCTTATACAACATAATTTCTATCTTGTTTCAAAACTCGAAGAATTTCAATAATATGCTATAGTAACTGTATTCCTAGATTATTGCTTATTATTTTCCTTTATTTATTTATTTACTTATTTATGTATTTTATTTTATTTTTATTTATTTAATTAATTAATTTTTTTTTGATAATTAGTGTTGTATTCATTAGGTAAGACCAGGTAAGTTCAGAGGATGACCAGCAAAATAAGTTGTAATCTTCAGTCTTGCATATAAGTAATTCCCAGATCTCTGACGGCCCTGGATTGATTGATTGATTGACTGATACATTTATTGTTGCATTAATAATGAAATATAACAAAGGAGGAGGACGGACCTTGCCACCCACCCCTTGGGCAAAGACTTAAGGGTAAAGTATCAAAAATATAAAAAATATAGTATACATTACAAAAATATGAGTAAATAAATAAATACAGATATTGCACACCTTATTGCATAATAGGAGCAGGAGGCAGTAGACACCTGCCGAAACGATAATTACTCCCAGTGAGGTCTAAAGCACTGTTCAAGGGGTGCTGTGAACTTATCATTAAACCCAGCTGTGACCTCACTGAACGTTTCCCTTTGTGTCTCACAACACAAGGGGGCAGTCACAGCCTGCCCTCTAAAGACAACTCTCTTCCTCCACACAAAACTACAAGCACCTAATAACACACACACCCTTCACTCAAAAATTTTAAAATCATGGCGACTACTACACCAGCCTCGGAGTCCCCATCTGGGGAGGGGACCATAAATGTCCCCAGGTCGGACTGCCTTTCCGTCGACGACCCTAAGTCTCTTGACACCCCCATCAACTTTTTCTTCATTAACTTCTGCAACATTCGCGGTCTAAGATCTAATTTTCAATCTATAGAACACCACCTCTCCTCTTCTAAACCTCATTTCTTTTCCTCACTGAAACTCAGGTGTCTGAGGCAACTGACAGTAGCCCCTTTTCTGTTCCCTCCTACTTTCTCTATCCTCATTTTCGATCCAAAGCTGGATGCTGTGTTTATGTGCGCAATGAGTGCCCACGCTCTTCAATCTTCCGAGTTTTCCACCATCTGGCTACGACTACAGAGTCATTCTCATACTAAATTTATCTGTGCTGTATACCTCTCACCTAACTCCTCTGACTATAAGAAAATCTTTGACTACTTAACTTCCAAAGTGGAGCACATTCTGACCCTCTTCCCTTTTGCAGAGATCTCCATTCTTGGAGACTTCAATGTTCACCACCAGCTTTGGCTTTCCTATCCCTTCACTGACCATCCTGGTGAACTAGCCTACAACTTTGCTATCCTCCGTGACCTAGAGCAATTGGTGCAACACCCTACTCGTATTCCTGACCGTCTTGGAGATACGCCCAATATTCTTGACCTTTTCCTGACCTCTAATCCTTCTGCTTATGCTGTCACCCTTTCTTCTCCGTTGGGCTCCTCCGATCACAATATCATATCTTTACCTTTTCCTATCACTCCAATCCCTCCTTAGGATCCCCCTAAGCGAAGGTGCCTCTGGCGTTTTGCCTCTGCTAGTTGGGGGGACCTGAGGAGATATTTTGCTGATTTTCCTTGGAATGACTACTGCTTCCGTGTCAGAGACCCGTCTTCGTGTGCTGAGCGCATAACAGAGGTGATAGTGTCTGGCATGGAGGCGTACATTCCTCACTCTTTTTCTCGTCCTAAACCTTCTAAACCTTGGTTTAACACAGCTTGTTCTCGTGCTATACATGATAGAGAGGTGACCCACAAAAGGTACTTAAACCTTCCATCACCAGAATCTCATGCACTTTATATTTCTGCCCGGAACCATGCCAAGTCTGTTCTCCAACTAGCCAAAAACTCCTTCATTAACAGAAAATGTCAAAAACTTTCAAGATCTAACTCCCGTCGTGATTTCTGGCATCTAGCCCAAAAAATATCTCCAGTAACTTTGCTTCTTCTTCTTTCCCTCCTCTATTTCAACCAGATGGCACCACTGCTATCACATCTATTTCTAAAGCTGAACTCTTCGCTCAAACCTTTGCTACAAACGCTACCTTGGATGATTCTGGGCTTGTTCCTCCCTCTCCTCCACCCTCTGACTACTTCATGCCACCTATTAAAATTCTTCGCAATGATGTTTTCCATGCCCTCGCTGGCCTAAACCCTCGGAAGGCTTATGGACCTGATGGGGTCCCTCCTATTGTTCTCCGAAACTGTGCCTTCGTGCTTGCACCTTGCCTAGTCAAACTCTTTCAGCTGTCTGTCTGTCAACATCTACCTTTCCTTCTTGCTGGAAGTTTGCCTACATTCAACCTGTTCCTAAAATGGGTGACCGTTCTAATCCCTCAAACTACCGTCTTATTGCTTTAATTTCCTGCCGATCTAAAGTTTTTGAATCTATCCTCAACAGGAAGATTTTTAAACATCTATCACTTCACAACCTTCTATCTGATCGCCAGTATGGGTTCCGTCAAGGCCGCTCTACTGGTGATCTTGTTGCTTTCCTTACTGAGTCTTGGTCATCCTCTTTTAGAGACTTTGGTGAAACTTTTGCTGTTGCCTTGGACATCTCAAAAGCCTTTGATAGAGTCTGGCACAAAGCTTTGATTTCCAAACTACCCTCCTACGGTTTCTATCCTTCTCTCTGTGATGCGGGATACAAGAGGCTAGAGGGGACACAGCAGAATTAATATCAACAAAATACAACCTAAAATATCACTAGAAAGCAAAATTAATAATAAATACAAATAAACTCATCTCGACATTTTGAGGTCGACGCAACAACAGTCAGATTCTAAGTGTAAGTGCAGTCTATTTTTTTTCGCCTATATCTCCATTAATTTCAACCGTCACGCGTTCCTGCTGCTTTTTAATGGTTGCCTAATGGTTCCCCTCCCTGTGTTGAGGTGATGGGGGAGGAAATAGTGGGAGAAATGGGGGGAAATATACTGTTACCGTTTGTTTACATTTGTGGGAGGCGATACATGCATTTCTCTCTCTCTCTCTCTCTCTCTCTCTCTCTCTCTCTCTCTCTCTCTCTCTCTCTCTCTCTCTCTCTCTCTCTCAAAAGTCGTGAAGGATTGTAGGAAATTAGGCAGTGAAGGATAGAAGGTAAAAATTATGACCTTGAATATACTATCACTATCATGTGCTTTCAAGGCCATTCTCTTGTCACTATCAGACACCTACACCTTCTCCAGTCACCGTCTTGATCTTGATGGTACAGGTAGCACAGGATCACTCCTGAGCCAGGCCTTTGGATCGGCAACTCCTTTAGAAGGGGAAAAAAAAAATAAATAAACGAACGGCATCCTCTATCCTAATTATTCGTACATCTGGCACGCCACATTCTCTCCAGAAACTCTTTCACCGCCTCAATCATCCTTTCATTCGCCTTTCTACACAGTCCCAGCAACAACACCATCCATTCTTTTCCTGTCTTCTCCACTCTTTCATTCCTATTATGCCCTAACTCAGTCAGTATCACTTGCATCATCTCATTCCTGTCTCTGGCATACTTCACACACTCCAGCACCACATGTTCCACCGTCTCATCCTCTCCCATGTCACACATCCGGCACACTTTGCTACGGGACTCAGACCACCTGTAACTCCTTGCATTCACATCCATACACTGTGCCCTCGCTCGGAAGAGAAGATCACCGCCCAGCTTTCCATCACACCACCTTTCATACCTCGGGGCCTCTTTCTCCTTGTACCATTCCAGGATCTTCTTTCTTTCCATCTCATTCTTCCATTCATTCAGTCCCACACATTTCACTTCTATGTCTGTCTCATTCTTCCATTTTCTCACATCCCATTCGGCTCCCATTCTACCTCCTCTTGTTACCACCCATTCACGCTCATTTTGATTCCTCCCAGCCATTCTTATCGCCCACACAACTTGCAATCCATTCCTGTCTGTCATTCTCATGCACCTCTTCCTCCATTTGCTTCCACTTTCATTCCACAGGTACACCTTCCTTGCTATTCTTGCATCATCCATTCTCTCAAGCCTAATCTAGTACCTAAGTGTGGCTTTTGTGAGTCTTTCCCTAAAGGTGCTCCATCCCATATCACCTCTCAAGGCTTCAACTACTGTGCACCTCGGTGCACTTAGTGCCATCCCTGCTACTCTATTCTGGCCCACTTCTAACTTATCAATTTCACTTTCATTCCATGCAATCACATCCATACCATACATTATACATGGCACAGCCACCCTCTTCCACACTTCTCTCAACACATCATACTTACTTGCTGGACTTTAGTAAAGCATTTGACAAGGTACCCCATCAAAGGCTCCTGAGAAAGGTTAGGGCACACGGGATAGATGGGAAGGTGTTAGGCTGGATAGGGTCATGGCTTGGTAACAGGCGACAGACAGTGGTAATAAACGGCTCGAAATCCGAGTGGGGTCATGTAATTAGTGGGGTGCCACAGGGATCAGTATTAGGGCCATTGTTATTTCAAATATATATCAATGACTTGGATAGTGGAATTAGTAGTGATGTTAGTAAATTTGCGGATGACACAAAGATAGGTAGATTAATTAGGTCAGAATCGGATGCCATCGCCTTGCAGGCAGATTTAGATAGAATGAATGAATGGACGGATAGATGGCAAATGCAATTTAATATCAGTACATGCAAAGTGCTTAGCGTAGGTAGAGGAAACCCACACAACAGGTACACATTAAACAACCAAACTCTGGTAGGTACAGGGTACGAGAAAGATTTAGGAGTTATAGTTAGCTCTGAACTCCGTCTAGGGAAACAATGCATAGAAGCCAGAAACAAGGCAAATAGGGTACTAGGATTCATTTTTAGGAGTGTTAAAAGTAGAAGGCCGGAAGTAATATTAAAGATATACTTGGCGCTGGTCAGACCTCATCTAGACTACGCTGTGCAGTTCTGGTCCCCACATTACAGGAAAGATATAGGTCTATTAGAATCAGTACAGAGGAGAATGACTAAAAGGATACAGGGGATGAGGAGTATTCCTTACGAGGCGAGGTTGAAGCTGTTAAATTTACATTCTTTAGAGAGACGTAGGTTAAGAGGGGACCTGATAGAAGTCTTTAAGTGGTATAAGGGTTATAACAAGGGAGATGTAAGCAAAATTCTTAGGATCAGCAACCAGGGTAGAACAAAAAATAACGGGTTCAAGCTTTAAAAAATTAGGTTTAGGAATGAGATAGGAAAAAATTGGTTCTCAAATAGAGTGGTAGATGAGTGGAACAGACTCCGTAATCATGCAGTTAGTGCTAGGACACTAGAGAGCTTTAAGAGAAGAATAGACAAGTTTATGGATGGGGATAACAGATGGAAATAGGTAGGTATATTTCATACAGGGACTGCCACGTGTAAGCCTGGTCGTTTCTTGCAGCTTCTCTTATTTCTTATGTTCTTATGTTCTCTCATCCTTGCCGCGCTTCCCAATGGACCTACCCACTGGTTTACCATACTTATCTTTTCATTCTTTGCCTTTTGCACACCCACTGGGACTCATCCACATCCCTAAGTAATTGTAATCTTGCACCTGTTTCAGCTCATTCTCTCCAAGACTCCATACCACATTACTTTCATCCTCTGACCTATTCACAGTCATTACCTTGCTTCTCTCACTGCTAAATCTTACTCCAAAGTGTTTTCCGTACCCATCCACCACATCCAACAAACTTTGAAGCTCATCTGCCGATTCACTCATAACAACTACGTCATCTGCATAAAGAAGCACACATACTTTATCGTTCCCCACACTTACCCCTACATTAATTCTTCTCATCCTGGCTGCTAGCTCTTCTGTATACAGGCTAAAAAGGTTTGGTGACAATATACAGCCCTGCCTAACTCCTCTCTCACTCTTCACCTAGTCTGTTTCTATGTCTCCTAATCTGTATCTAGCTCTTGTGTCCACATAAATACTTTGCACTATGTTAACAACCTTTGCATCCAATCCAATCTTCTCTAAGACTCTACCTAGCATTTCTCTGTTCACTCTATCATAAGCTTTCTCTATATCTAGAAAATCTAGGTACAAGTTATCCCCATCCTTCTTTTTCTTCTCAATCATTTCATTCACCACAAACATATTGTCCTCAGCTCTCCTATCCCCACGAAAACCATTCTATTCTTCACCCAGCACTCCAGCTCTCTCAATCCATTTACACAGTCTCTCATTCAACACTGCACTGAAAACTTTACCTATAGTATTCACTAATGCAATGGGGAGTTTTTGGAACTCAACCGCTAGATGTCGTTGCTGCTCATCTAACTGTAGGAAAGAGAGCTAAAACATTGATCATCATGATACTATTGAAATGATGTGTCGACTTTCCAATATCCGGTATGGTTAATATTGAGAATGTGATTAAATTTTTTTTGTGTATGTGATTATCGAGTAAACTGCTAGCATTATCTTAAATAAAACATATTACAAGTATAAAAACTATTGATTTGGACGATGAAAAAAAAAAAAAAAATCACACTGTACTATATAGCATGACAGAACCTACTCACTAACATCGTGATATATGGCTCGTTTTTTTTTTTTTTTTTTTTGGGGGGGGTATTTTAGCATCCCCCTCACGAAGCGAGCGACAAGGCAAAGTAATGTCCCTTTTTTTTTTTTCCTATATAATGTCCTTAACATGCATTTTGGCGTTTTTATACGCAATAAGATCAAAAACTCTCAAAATACTTAATTTTGGTAATCTTATTCTTTTTTTCCATAATAGGTGTTTTAGCATGCGTTTTAGCATTTTGATACATAAGAAGCTCAAAACACACACACACACACACACACACACACACACACACACACACACACACACACAAAAAAAAATAAATAAATAAATAAATAAAAATCACGTTTTCCGTAATATTGTTTGGTATTCCCATAAAGTGTTTTGGTGCCTAACATGTTCATCAGCCCTCAAAAGACACGTTTTTGGAAATATATATATTTTTTTTCAATAGATGTTGCTTTACATACATTTTGATATCTTTGGTACCTACCTGTAAAAAACACTCAATATACTCGTATACGTTTATGGTTATGTTGTTCCGTTGCTACATGCAGAGTGCTATTAAAGCGTTGTTTTGGCACCTAAGAAGCTCAAAAAACACTCATATTAAACGTTTTTTGTAAGTTCTTTTCGTTATTCCATATATGGATTTTTGGCGTTTTCTTACCTAACAATGTGAATAACACTCAAGACACATGTTTTTGGTTTTGTTTCTAAATATAGAGTGCTATTCACGTGTTTTAGCCTTTTGTTAACTAAAAAAGGTCAACAACATTTATAATATACGTTTCTGGTAATATCGTTTTAATATATAGGGTTCTTTATGCATTTTGCCGTTTCGTTACCTAAAAAGCTCAAAAACACTGATAAGACACTTTTTTTTTGGGGGGGAAATGTTGCTCTGTTTCTCTATAATGGGTGTTTTTGCGTGCTTTTTATCGTTTTGGTAAGATGCTGAAAAACACACAAAAGACACCTTTTTTTAATGTTTTGTATTCCAATAAAGGGTACTAAAACACTCAAAAACATTTAAAAGACACGTTTCTGATAATGTCATTAGTTTCCTATATTGAGTGATTTGCATGTATTTTGGCGTTTTGGTACCTAACAATGTGATAAACACTCAAAATACATGTTTTTGGTAACGTCATTTTCTTTCTCCATATGTTATTCTGCTTGTCTATAAAATGTGTTTTGCATGCGTTTTAACGTTTTCGATAATGAAGCTTAAAGACACTGAAAAAGACACTTTTTTTTGTAATGTTCTGCATTCCCATATAAGATGATTTCTATGCTTTTTAACGTTTTAGTGGCTAAAATGATGAAAAAAAAACAGTAAAAAGGCACGGTTCTGGTGATGTCGTTTTGTTTCCTCATATCTTTGTATTCATTTTGTCATTTTGATACCTAACTGAAAAAAACTTTCGAAACACACGTTTTTTTATCATTTTCTTCTGTTTCTACTTATAGAGCGCTATTCACGCATTTTAGCGTTTTGTTACCTAAATCTAATAACACTGATAATACACGTCTCACAATATCGGGTATTTTGTATTTTGCATGCATTTTGTCGTTTTTCTATCTAACAAGCTCTAATTTACTGAAATTTTAGCAATGTTTGTCTGTTTTTCCTTAATGTTTTTTTTTTTTTGCCTGCGTTTTATCGGTTTCATGCAAAAGAATCTCTTTGTTACCTAACAAGGTGAAAACATCAAAACACAGGCTTAATTTTTTTTATTTTTTATAAATAAAGTGTTATTCACGTTTTTTTTTTTTTTTTTTTTTCAATTTTCATACCTAAGGTCAAAATCTCTCATGATAATTTTCTCATAATACACTATCGTTTCAATATGTTTTCGTTTCCGTTTAATTCAAGTTTGAATTAAAGTTATACTATTTTTTTTTTATGCATGTTTCGTTGTTTAGGTACATAAGTAAAAAAAAAAAAAAAACTGAAAACAGACATTTTTGTAATGTTGCTTTGGTTTCCCATGTAAAGATTTTTACATGAATTTTATCGTTATGGTGCCTAGGAAGTTCATAAACACTCAAAAGAAACCATTCTGAAATCTCGTTTCTTTTCCCAATATAGGGTACTTTGCATACATTTTGGCGTTCTGGTACCTAAACAATGTGAAAAAAAACACAGAAAATACACGTTTTTTTTTTTTTTGCAAATATGTTCTGTTTCTCTATACATAGTGCTATTTATGCGTTTAAGCGTTTTGGTACCTAAAAAAAATAAAATAAAAAATCATAAAACAGGTTTCTCGTAATCTCCTTTCGTTTCTCTATATAGGGAAAATACAAAATATATTCATTGAATATATCTTGTCGATTTTTTTTTTTTTTTAACAAACTCAAAATAATCAAAATACTTGGTTTTGGCAATGTTATTTTGTTTTTCCATAGAGGATGTTTTCCACACGTTTTAGCATTTTGCTACGCAATACACACACACAAAAAAAAAACATGTTTTTGGTAATGGTGTTATCTATGCACATACAGGCTTCTTTCCATGCTTTTTTTTTTTTAGCTTTTTCGTGCCTAAAATGCAAAAAACACTGAAATAATACGTTTCTTTTAATGTCCATTCGTTTCCCCCGTATAAGTGGCTTTGCGGACATTTTTCCTTTTTGATACCTAATAATATGAAAAAAAAAAAACACTCAAAATACACGCTTAGGTAATAATATTCTTTTTCATCATAGAGTGTTATTAACGTGTTTTTGCCATTTGGTACCTTCTTCTTCTTCTTCTTCTTCTTCTTCTTCTTCTTCTTCTTCTTCTTCATACGACCTGAATCCCACTATATTGCAGGGTCAGTCGCTCGAGTTATCCTTCTCCATCTGTTTCTATCCATTGCCTCATCTTCCTGCACTCCCAGCTTGTTCATATCACTCATTATTACGTTTCTCCATCTTCTTCTCTGTCTCCCAACCCTCCTTCTTCCCCTAACCTCCACCATCAATGCCTTCCTCACTGGTTCTTCCTCTTATTTCCTTATCACGTGTCCAAAATATCTTAGTCGTGTTTCTCTTGCCTTCTCCTTGATATTACATATTCCACACATTCTTCTTATATCTTCACTTTGTCTCATTTCTAACAGTGAAATGCCAGCTATCCATCTCACCATCCTCATCTTCGTTCTCTCCAGAACGCCTTCCTCTTTCTTCCTTAAAGACCATGTCTCTGCACCATACAGAAGTACTGGTCTCAACACACTTCTGTATATCTTCATTCTCAGCTTCAATGGTATTCTCTTATCTAAGGTTACTCCACTCACTTCCCTCCATTTTTCTCATCCAGCTTTTACTCTGTCTAACTGCTTTTTCTGTTCCTCCTTCTTCTGCAGTTACTGATACTAGGTATTTGAACTCTCTTGTCTGCTTCAATCTTATGCCATCCTCTGTTGTTACATTTATTTCCTCATAACCTTCTCTGTTGCTTACCATTACCTCTGCCTTGTGTGTGTTCACTTTCATTCCCTTTCTCTCCAGGTTGCCTTTCCATAACAAATATCTCTCCTGTAACTCTTCCACCGTTTCCGCAATGATGACTAGATCGTCGACGAACAGCAACTCCCACAAGTCCTCATTGTCTCTCACATCCATCGTTATTGTGTCCAACACTATGAGAAAGAGAAAAGGACTCAAAGCTGATCCCTGATGGAGTCCTATTTCAACTGGAAAGGATTCCGTTTCCCCATACCTTGTCTGCACTGTTGTTTTTGCTCCCTCGTACATCATTTTCACTAGTCTTATCATCTTTTCTGGCACTCTTCTCTTTTTCAAACTCCAGTACAATACTTTCCTAGGCACCCTGTCATACGCCTTCTGCAAGTCCGCAAAACACCAATACACTTTTCTGTTTCCCTCTAGATATTTTTCCTGTATCTGTCGCACAATAAATGTTGCATCTACAGTGTTCAATCCCCTTATAAATCCAAATTTGTGGTTGTGTATTTTGACCATCTCTCTCAGTCTCCCTTCTATCACTCTCTCTAGTATTTTCAGACTATGCTCCAACAGCTCAATACCTCTGTAGTTTTCACAACATCTCCTTTCTGCTTATACAACTTAACCATTCTACTTTCCTTCCAGTCTTCAGGCATTTTCTCCATGCTCCAAATCTTTTGTAACAATGAGTATATCCACTCCACTCCAGACTCTCCCAGTAATTTAATAATTTCTATCGTTACTTCAGATTTTCCTCCTGCCTTGTTAGCTTTTCCCTTCTACTTATGTTTTGTATTGGCCCTTCCACTGGTAATGTTTCACTTAGTTCTTCACATTGATTTTCCATGTTTAACAGGTTTGAGAAATATTCCTGCCATCTTCTTTTTATGTCCTCTTCCATCATAAGAATGTCTCCGTTTTGGTCCTTTACTATTGCTACTTCACCAACATCTTTCCTCATTTCATTTCTTACCTTCGCTACTCTGTATATAGTATTCTCTCCGTCTGGTGTATCCAGCCTCTCATGCCAGTCTCTGTATGTATTACTCTTTGCTCTGGCTACTGCTCTTTTTGCCTGCTTCTTGGCTTGTCTGTAATTTTCTTTAGTGGTGTCATTTTCAATGTCTTTCATTTGTTTTAGTGCTAACTTCTTATCCTTTATTGCAGCTTGAACCTCGTCATTCCACCACCATGTATCTTTCTCTTCTTTTGGTTTCCCACTCGTCTTACCACAAATCTCTGTTGCTTTTGTTACTAATATATCTTTCATATCTTCCCACACCTCTGCTGTTTCTGGTAAGCTGCCAGTTCTATGTCTTTCCCTTAACGTTTCTTCAACTTTGTTTCTAAATTCATTCTTCTTTTCACTTTTCAGCTCTCAGAATTTAATCTTCTTCTTTCTTTCTTCTTTCCTTCTCTTCCTTCCACTTTTCATTTTAAAATCTGCTACTAATAATCTATGTTGCGTCACCACTGATTCTCCAGGTATAACTTTGCAATCCATTACAAGTCCTTTGTCTTCTCTTCTTATCAGAATGTAGTCAATTTGTGTCTCATTCTGACCACTTTTATATGTAATTAGACGGCTTTGTCTCTTCTTGAACCAAGTATTCAGTATTGTAATTTCTGTTGCTTCTGCCATTTCCAGTAATCGTTCACCTTCTACATTTCGTCTTTCGAAACCCATTCCACCTCTTTCATACCCATTACCACTTTCTTCTACATGTGCATTCATGACTCCAGCTATTACTATTAATTCTGTTCGTGCTATACTTTCTATATACTCTGCAAGTTTTTCTCTAAATTCCTCTTTCTCCTCATTTCTGCAACACTGCTGAGGTGCATATGCAGATATAATATGCCATATTTTTCCATCTCTGAGTAGCTTCATTCCCATTAACCTGTTATTAATTCTTTTAACTTCAGTAACCTGTTCCTGTACATCTGGATGAAGAATAATGCCCACTCCACATTTTTCTTTGTACTTTCTCCAGCATAATACACTTTGTATCTTTCTCCTATTTTTCTAGCACTTCCTTTCCATTTAGTTTCTTGGATGCATAGGATTTTGATATTCCTTCCCTGCATTACATCCACTAGCTCTCTTTCTTTGCCTGTAAGACTTCCTATGTTCCAGTTGCCTATTCTAATTCTTGGCTTCTTTTTCCAGTTCTTGGTCTTGTTTCCCACTATCTTCTTTAACCGCAGTCGTGGGTTCTGCGGTACCCTTTGCCCATTTTCCACTGCAACCAAGGATTGTTGCAGCGCGTCGCTTAAGGGACGCCCTAGCCATACTATTGACCACAAATAACTCCAGATTCTTTATTTATGTTTGGTCTTGTTTTTAGCGCTCGGTTCACTAGACCTGTCAGCAACCCTCCCCAATTATCCGGGCTTGCAACCAGCACTGAGTTCGGCTGGCTTGCCCCCGCAGTGGCTGGGTTTGCCCTCCCCCCCCCCAGTGGCTGGAGTCTGCCCCCAAGTGGCTGGGAAGGCAGAACCATAAAGAGCTTAAAAAAAAAATAATAATAAAATAAAATAAAAAAAATATATAGTACACGTTTCTCGTAATGTCTTTTAGTTTTCCCATATAGCGTTACTGGCAGGCATTTTGGCATTTTCCTACGTAACAAGCTCAAAAACACTCTAAATATGAATTTTTGGTAATGTTATTTTCTTCTGCAATAATGATTGTTTTGAATGGGTTTTAACCTTTTGCTACGTAAGTTCGAAAACACTCAATAGACAGGTTTTTCGAAATGTTGTTTTGTAATCCCATATAGTGTGGTTTCCATGATTTTCTATCATTTAGGTGGCCTAGCACGCTTATAAATACTCAAAGGACATGTATCTGGGTGCTTTGCATACATTTTAGTGTTTTGCAAACCTAACAATGTGAAAATACTCAAAATACATGTTTCTAGTAATTTATTTAATTATTTTATTTATTTATTTTATTTATTTATTTTTTTTTTTTATTTCTCCATATAGAGTAGATTCAGGCATCTTACCGTTTTGGTACCTAAAAAGCTTAAAGACACTCATAATACACGTTTCTTTTAACATTCTTTCGTTATCCCATATAGGGCAATTTCCATCGTTTTTGTACATAACTTCAGAAATACTCTAAATACTTATTTTTGATTATGTTATTCTCTTCCTACAAAAAAAAAAAGGTGTTTTGCATGCGTTTTAAAGTTTTCATACGTAAGAAGCTCAAAAACACTCAAAATACACGTTTTTCGTGATGTTTTGTATTCCCATATAGTTTAATTTTGATGATTTTTTTGCGTTTTTGTGCATAACACGCTCATAAACACTTAGACACGTTTCTGTTTTTTTTTTTTTTTTTCGTTTCTTCATATAGGGAGCTCTACATGCATTTTGGAGTTTGATACCTAACAATGTGAAACACGCTAAAAATAAATGTTTATGGTAATATTGTTCCGTTTCTCCATATGGAGTGCTATTCAAGCGTTTTATCATTTTAATACATTAGAAGATTAAAAACACTTATAATACACGTTTTTCATAATATCCTTTCATTTCCACATATAGCGTACTTTGCATGCATTTTGGATTTTTTGTACGTTAAGAACTTCAAAAACATTCAAAATACTTGTTCTTGGTAATGGTAGGAGGAGGCAGTAAGACACCTGCCGAAACGATAATTACTCCCAGTGAGGTCTAAAGCACTGTTCAGGGGGTGCTGTGAACTTATCATTAAACCCAGCTGTGACCTCACTGAACGTTTCCCTTTGTGTCTCACAACACAAGGGGGCAGTCACAGCCTGCCCTCTAAAAACAACTCTCTTCCTCCACACAAAACTACAAGCACCTAATAACACACACACCCTTCACTGAAAAATTATAAAATCATCATGCCGACTCCTACACCAGCCTCGGAGTCCCCATATGGGGAGGGGACCACAAATATCCCCAGATCGGAGTGCCTTTCTGTCGACGACCCTAAGTGTCTTGACACCCCCCTCAACTTTTTCTTCATTAACTTCTGCAACATTCGCGGTCTAACATCTAATTTTCAATATGTAGAACACCACCTCTCCTCTTCTAAACCTCATCTTCTTTTCCTCACTGAAACTCAGGTGTCTGAGGCAACTGACAGTAGCCCCTTTTCTGTTCCCTCCTACTTTCTCTATTCTCATTTTCGATCCAAAACTGGATGCTGCGTTTATGTGCGCAATGACTTAACCTGCTCTCGTGCCCACGCTCTTGAATCTTCCGAGTTTTCCACCATCTGGCTACGACTACAGAGTCACTCTCATACTAAATTTATCTGTGCAGTATACCTCTCACCTAACTCCTCTGACTATAAGAAATTCTTTGACTACTTAACTTCCAAAGTGGAGCACATTCTGACACTCTTCCCTTTTGCAGAGATCTCCATTCTTGGAGACTTCAATGTTCACCACCAGCTTTGGCTTTCCTCTCCCTTCACTGATCATCCTGGTGAACTAGCCTACAACTTTGCTATCCTCCATGACCTAGAGCAATTCGTGCAACACCCTACTCGTATTCCTGACCGTCTTGGAGATACGGCCAACATTCTTGACCTTTACCTGACCTCTAATCCTTCTGCTTATGCTGTCACCCTTTCTTCTCCGTTGGGCTCCTCCGATCACAATCTCATATCTTTATCTTGTCCTATCTCTCCAATCCCTCCTCAGGATTCCCCTAAGCAAAGGTGCCTCTGGCGTTTTGCCTTTGCTAGTTGGGGGGACCTGAGGAGGTATTTTGCTGATTTTCCTTGGAATGACTACTGCTTCCGTGTCAGAGACCCGTCTTTGTGTGCTGAGCGCATAACAGAGATGATAGTGTCTGGCATGGAAGCATACATTCCTCACTCTTTTTCTCGTCCTAAACCTTCTAAACCTTGGTTTAACACAGCTTGTTCTCGTGCTATACATGATAGAGAGGTGACCCACAAAAGGTACTTAAGCCTTCCATTACCAGAATCTCATGCACTTTATATTTCTGCCCGGAACCATGCCAAGTCTGTTCTCCAACTAGCCAAAAACTCCTTCATTAACAGAAAATGTCAAAACCTTTCAAGCTCTAACTCCCCTCGTGACTTCTGGCATCTAGCCAAAAATATCTCCAATAACTTTGCTTCTTCTTCTTTTTCCCCTCTATTTCAACCAGATGGCACCACTGCTATCACATCTATTTCTAAAGCTGAACTCTTCGCTCAAACCTTTGCTACAAACTCTACCTTGGGCGATTCTGGGTTGTTCCTCCCTCTCCTCCACCCTCTGACTACTTCATGCCACCTATTAAAATTCTTCGCAATGATGTTTTTCATGTCCTCGCTGGCCTAAACCCTCGGAAGGCTTATGGACCTGATGGGGTCCCTCCTGTTGTTCTCCGAAACTGTGCCTCCGTGCTTGCACCTTGCCTAGTCAAATTCTTTCAGCTCTGTCTGTCAACATCTACCTTTCCTTCTTGCTGGAAGTTTGCCTACATTCAACCTGTTCCTAAAATGGGTGACCGTTCTAATCCCTCAAACTACCGTCCTATTGCTTTAATTTCCTGCCGATCTAAAGTTTTTGAATCTCTCCTCAACAGGAAGATTCTTAAACATCTATCACTTCACAACCTTCTATCTGATCGCCAGTATGGGTTCCGTCAAGGCCGCTCTACTGGTGATCTTGTGGTTTTCCTTACTGAGTCTTGGTCATCCTCTTTTAGAGATTTTGGTGAAACTTTTGCTGTTGCGTTGGACATATCAAAAGCCTTTGATAGAGTCTGGCACAAAGCTTTGATTTCCAAATTACCCTCCTACGGTTTCTATCCTTCTCTCTGTAACTTCATCTCAAGTTTCCTTTTTGACCGTTCTATTGCTGCTGTGGTAGACGGTCACTGTTCTTCTCCTAAATCTATTAACAGTGGTGTTCCTCAGGGTTCTGTTCTGTCACCCACTCTCTTCTTATTATTCATTAATAATCTTCTAAACCAAACTTCTTGTCCTATCCACTCCTACGCTGATGAAAGCACCCTGCACTTTTCCACGTCTTTTCAAAGACGTCCAACCCTTCAGGAGGTAAACTTATCACGCAGGGAAGCCACAGAACGCCTAACTTCTGATCTTTCTAAAATTTCTGATTGGGGCAGAGCAAACTTGGTATTGTTCAATGCCTCAAAAACTCAATTCCTCCATCTATCAACTCGACACAACCTTCCAGACAACTATCCCCTCTTCTTCAATGACACTCAACTGTCCCCATCTTCTATACTGAACATCCTCGGTCTGTCCTTTACTTATAATCTGAACTGGACACTTCACATCTCATCTCTAGCTAAAACAGCTTCTATGAAGTTAGGTGTTCTGAGACGTCTCCGCCAGTTTTTCTCACCCCCCCAGCTGCTAACTCTGTACAAGGGCCTTATCCGTCCATGTATGGAGTATGCTTCACATGTCTGGGGGTGTTCCACTCATACTGCTCTTCTAGACAGGGTGGAATCAAAAGCTTTTCGTCTCATCAACTCATCTCCTCTAACTGACTGTCTTCAGCCTCTCTCTCACCGCTGCAATGTTGCATATCTAGCTGTCTTCTATTGCTATTTTCATGCTAACTGCTCTTCTGATCTTGCTAACTGCATACCTCCCCTCCTTCCGCGGCCTTGCTGCACAAGACTTTCTTCTTTCTCTCACCCCTATTCTGTCCACCTCTCTAACGCAAGAGTTAACCAGTGTTCTCAATCATTCATCCCTTTCTCTGGTAAACTCTGGAACTCCCTGCCTGCTTCTGTATTTCCACCTTCCTATGACTTGAATTCCTTCAAGAGAGAGGTTTTAAGACACTTATTCATCAATTTTTGACCACTGGTTTGACCCTCTTATGGGACTGGCAATTCAGTGGGCATTTTTTTATTAGATTTTTGTTACCCTTGGCCAGTGTCCATCCTACATAAAAAAAAAACAAATGTTATTAAGTTGCATGCATTTTAGCGTTCTGGTACGTAAGTAGTTTAAAAACACTAAAAAGGCACGTTTATATATATATATATATATATATATATATATATATATATATATATATATATATATATATATATATATATATATATATATATATATATATATATATATATATATATATATATATATATATATATATATATATATATATATATATATATATATATATATATATATATATATATATATATATATTTGTTATTGTTTTATTTTTATTTATATATATTTATTATTTATTTATTTATTTATTTCCTATAACGAGACAATGATTTTTAGCTTTTTGGTGCCTAACACGCTCATAAACACTCCAAAGGCATGTTTCTGGAAATTTCATTCCGTTACCTTATAGAGTTTTTTTTCATATATTTTGGTGTTTCGGAACCTATCAATGTGAAAATCAAAGAAAACACACGTTTTTGTGTATATATATATATATATATATATATATATATATATATATATATATATATATATATATATATATATATATATATATATATATATATATATATATATATATATATATATATATATATATATATATATATATATATATATATATATATATATATATATATATATATATATATATATATATATATATATATATATATATATATATATATATTTTATTTATTTTTTTTTTTTTTTCTTTGTATAGAGTGGTATTTATTTATACGGTTTAGTGTTTTGAAAATCAAGAACATTCGTAATAGAAGTTTCTCATGACGTTCTTTCCCTTCCCCATGTAGAATATTTTCCATGCATTTCGACGTTTTTTTTTTACGTAACAAGCTTGAAAACACTCAAAATGCATGTTTTTCGTATTTTTTTTTTTTTGCATAAAAGTTGTTTTGCATGCATTTTAGCGTCAATAGCTGAAAAACGCTCAAAACACATTTTTTTTTTTTTTTTTTTTTTTGTAATCCTATAAAGGGAGCTTTCCATGATTTTTAGCGTTTTGGTGCCTAACACGTTTACGAACACTCAAATCACATGTTTCTGGAAATGTCACTTCTTTTCCCTTCATAAAATTGTTACATTTGGTACATTGTTATGTACCAAAACGCAAAAATGCAAGCAAAACGCATGTATTTTTCCGTTTTGGTACACAAACATTGAAAAAAAAAAAAACTCGTTTTTGGTCATTTTATTGTTTCTTCATAAACGGTGTTTTACATGCGTTTTAAGGTATTGGTACGTAACTGGCTCAAAAACAGTCAAAAACACGTTTTTTTTTTTATAATGCTATTTTGTTTTCCTATATAAAGTGCTTTCTATGCTGTTTAGCGTATTGCTGACCAACGTGTTCATAAACACTTAAAAGACACGCTTCAAAAAATGTTGTTTCCTTTCACCATGTAGTGTACTTTTTATACATTTTGACGTTTCGATACGTAAGAATGTAAGAAAAATACCTAAAATATACGCTTTTTGTAATCTTGTTCTTTTTCTTCATATAGAGTGCCATTCATGTCTTTTAGCATTTTAGTACGTATGAAGTTTAAAAACACTTATGATCCACGTTTCACGTAATGTCTTTTCATTTCTTCATATAGGATATTTTGCATGTATTTATTTATTTTTTTTTTTTTTGGTGTAATAATCTCAAAAACACTTAAAATGCCTTTTTTTTTTTTCTTTTTAATCTTTATAAAGGGTTTATGCATGCGTTTTAGCGTTTTGGTACATAAGTAGTTAGAAAACACTGAAAAGACACGTTTTTAGTAATGTTTTGTTTTCCCATAACACGCTTATAAATACTTAAAAGACACGTTTCTGAATATGTTGTCTGTCTTTATCATGTAGGGTACTTTGTATGGAGTTCGGAATTTTGGTAACAAACAATGTGAAATACACTCAAACCACAAGTTTTGGGGTAATGATTCTATTTTTTTTTTCTCCATATAGAAGGGAATTCTTGCGTTTTGGTACGTAACAAGTTCAAAAACATTAATAATAAACGTTTTGTATATATATATATATATATATATATATATATATATATATATATATATATATATATATATATATATATATATATATATATATATATATATATATATATATATATATATATATATATATATATATATATATATATATATATATATATATATATATAGACGAGAAATGTCTGTTATAAGTGTGTTTGAGCTTCTTAGGTACCAAACTATATATGAGAAAAAAAAAAAAACAGAACATTACAAAAACGTGCATTTTGCTTTTGCATGCATTTTCCCGTTTTCGTGCCTAATAATATTAAAAACACTCGAAACACACATTTTTGGTAGTATTTTTCTTTTTCTTTATATAGAATGCTTTTTCATTCTTTTTAGCGTTTTGTTACCTAAGAATCTCAAAAAAAACATCCATTATACATATTTCTCGTAATGTCTTTTCGTTTCCCCATATAGAGTATATATACGTTTTATACGTAAAAAAAAATAATAATAATAATGGTAATGTAATTCAGTTTCTACAGAAAGGGTTTTGTCAATGCATTTTAGCGTTTTGGTACATAAGTAGCTCAAAAACACCCAATAGACACGTTTTTGGTTTTCTTTTTGTTCATATAGGTAGTTTTCCATGCTATTTAGCATTTTGGTTTTTAACACGACCATGAACGCTCAAAAAGACGTGCTTCTGGTAATGCAGCTTCGTTTCCCCATAGATGATGCTTTGCACGCATTTTGACATAACTTTGTGAAAAATACACAAAATACACGTTTTTAGTAATGTTCTGTTCATCCATACGGAGGTTTTAGTATTTAAGAAGCTCAAAAATCCTAATAAAAAGACGCTTCTCGTAATATCCTTTCGTTTCCCGATATCGGATGATTTGTATGCATTTAGGCCTTTAAGTAGATAACAATATATGTTATCTACTTAAAGGCCTAAAAAGTGTTAAAAACCAAAACGCTAAATAGCATGGAAAACTACCTATATGAACAAAAAGAAAACCAAAAACGTGTCTATTGGGTGTTTTTGAGCTACTCATGTACCAAAACGCTAAAATGCATTGAGAAAACCCTTTATGTAGAAATTGAATTACATTACCATTATTATTATTATTATTTTTTTTTTTATTATTACACTTTTTGGGGGGGTAAGGAAACGTTATTTCCAAAAGCGTGTCTTTTGAGTTTTTATGAGTGTGTTTGGCATCAATACCCTAAAAAAATACATTTTAAAGACCCTTAATAAGAAAAAAAAAACATTACCCAAAACGTGTCTTTTTTTTTTTTTTTAGCTACTTACGCACCAAAACACGCATGCACAAATCCCTATAAGGAGAAATAGAACAACATTACAAAAAAAACGTGTATTTCAGTGTTTTTGAGCTTGTTACCCAGAAACGAGCCAAAATACACGGAAAGTACCCTTTTATGGGGAAACAAAAAAGACATTACGAAAAATGTGTATTATGAGTGTTTTAGGTCTCCAAAAACGCGAAAACGCATGAATAGTACTCTATATGAAGAAACCAATAAAGGTTTACCAAATACGTGTATTTTCAGTATTTTCACATAGTTATGTACCAAAAGCGTAAAAATGTATGCAAAGTACCATCTAAAGAGAAACGAAACGACATTTCCAGAAATTTGTCTTTTGAGTGATTGTAAGGGTTAGAAGCACCAAAACGCTAAAAAGAATGGAAAGCTCCATATAGGGGAAAACAAAAGAACTTAACAAGAAAGCTGTGTCATATAAGTTTTTTTTGAGCTACTTACTTAGCAAAACGCTAGAACGCATGGAAAACACTTTATTGGAGAATTAGAATACTATTAGAAGAAACGTGAGTTTTGAGTTTTTTTTTTTTTTTTTTACATTGTTACTAAAATACCAAAATGCATACAAATAATCACATATGGGGAAACTAAAGGACATCGCGAGAAACATGTATTATGGGTGTGTTTTAGCTTGTACGGTACGAGAACGGAACTATGCATGAATATCACTATATAGAGAACAAAAAAATTTCCAGAAACGCTTTTTTTTTTACATTGTTAGGTACTAAAACGCCAGAATACATGCAAAACACCCTATTAAGGAAAAAATAATAATATATATATATATATATATATATATATATATATATATATATATATATATATATATATATATATATATATATATATATATATATATATATATATCGAGAAGCGTGTCCTTTTGAGTGTTTACGAGCCATTTAGGCACCAATATCGCAAAAAAAAAAAAAAAAACATGGAAAACACCCTAAATAGGAAAATAAAAGCAACTTAACCAAATTGAGTGTATTTTTTTTAGCAATTTATGTACTAAAACGCTAAAACGTTGGAAAACACTCTTTATAGAGAAATAGGATAACTTTACCACAAAAATATATTTTGAGTGTTTTTGAGCTTTTAAGGAAGAAAAACGCCAAAATGCATGCAAAGTACCCACTATGGGGAAAGAAATAGCATCACAAGAAACGTACATTTGATTTTTTTTTTTTTATTCTTTAGTATTAAAACGAGAAAAAAAAATTACAGAAACATTTGATTTTGAGTGTTCATAAAAGTGTTAGGCACCAAAACGCTAAAAATCATGTAAAGCTCCCTTTATAGGATTTCAAATATATATATAAAAAAAGAAAAAAAATGTATTTTGAACATTTTTTTTCAGCTATTAACGCTAAAATGCATGCAACATAACCTTCATGCTGAAACACAAAAAAGTTTAAGAAAACATGCATTTTGAGAGTTTTCAGCTTGTTACGTAAAAAAAAAAGAAAAAAAAAACGCTAAAATGCATGGAAAGTATTCTTCATGGGGAAACGAAAGAGCGTTATGAGAAACTTCTATTACGAATGTTTTTGATCTTCTTAGGTATCAAAACACTAAAGCCTATAAATACTACTCTATGCGAAGAAACAGAAAAATTATACACAAAAATGTGTTTTCACTGTTATTCACATTGTTAGGTTCCAAAACGCCAAAATATATGGGGAATAAAGCCTCTATAGGGTAACGGAACGACATTTCCAGAAGCATGACTTTGGAGTGTTTATGAGCGTGTTAGGCACCAAAACGCTAAAAAAAAAATCATTGAAAGCTCTCGTTATAGGAAAAAAAAAAAAAGTGTCTTTTTAGTGAGAAAAAAAAATGACAGAAACATGTGATTTTGAGTGTTCATAAAAGTGTTAGCCACCAAAACGCAAAAAAATCATGTAAAGCTCCCTTTATAGGATTTCAAATTTATATATAAAAAAAAATCGATTTTGAACGGGTTTTTTTTTAGCTATTAACGCTAAAATGCATGCAACATAGCCTTCATGCTGAAACACACAAAAAAGTTTAAGAAAACATGCATTTTGAGAGTTTTCAGCTTGTTACATAAAAAAAAAAAAAAAAAAACGCTAAAATACATGGAAAGTATTCTACATGGGGAAAGGAAAGAGCGTTATGAGAAACTTCTATTACGAATGTTTTTGATCTTCTTAGGTATCAAAACACTAAAGCGTATAAATACTACTCTATGCGAAGAAACAGAAAAATTATACACAAAAATGTGTGTTTTCACTGTTTTTCACAGTTAGGTTCCAAAACGCCAAAATATATGGGGAATAAAGCCTCTATAGGGTAACGGAACGACATTTCCAGAAGCATGACTTTGGAGTGTTTATGAGCGTGTTAGGCACCAAAACGCTAAAAAAAATCATTGAAAGCTCTCTTATAGGAAAAAAAAAAAAGTGTCTTTTTAGTGAGAAAAAAATGACAGAAACATGTGATTTTGAGTGTTCATAAAAGTGTTAGGCACCAAAACGCTAATAATCATGTAAAGCTCCCTTTATAGGATTTCAAATTTATATAAAAAAAAAATTTATTTTGAACGTTTTTTTTTAGCTATTAACGCTAAAATGCATGCAACATAGCCTTCATGCTGAAACACACAAAAAAGTTTAAGAAAACATGCATTTTGAGAGTTTTCAGCTTGTTACGTAAAAAAGAAAAAAAAAAAGCGCTAAAATGCATGGAAAGTATTCTACATGGGGAAAGGAAAGAGCGTTATGAGAAACTTCTATTACGAATGTTTTTGATCTTCTTAGGTATCAAAACACTAAAGCGTATAAATACTACTCTATGCAAAGAAACAGAAAAATTATACACAAAAACGTGTGTTTTCACTGTTTTTCACATTGTTAACTTCCGAAACGCCAAAATATATGGGGAATAAAGCCTCTATACGGTAACGGAACGACTTTTCCAGAAGCATGACTTTGGAGTGTTTATGAACGTGTTAGGCACCAAAACACTAAAAAAAAAATAATTGAAAGCTCTCGTTATAGGAAAAAAAAACAAAAAGTGTCTTTTTAGTGTTTTTAAGCTACTTATGTACCAGAACGCTAAAACGCATGCGAAACACCCTTTATGGAGAAACCCAATAATATTACCAAGAACAAGTATTCTAAATGTATTTGATATTCTTACTTACAAAAACGTCAAAATGCATCCAAAGTACGCTATATGTGGAAATGAAAGGACACTATGAGAAACGTGTATAATAAGTGTTTTTAATCTTCTAATGTATTAAAATGACAAAACGCTTGAATAGCACTCCATATGGAGAAACAAAACAATATTACCATAAACGTTTATTTTATGTGTGTTTCACATTGTTAGGTACCAGAACACCAAAATGCATGTAAAGCCCCTTATATGAAGGAACGTAAAAAAAAATAAATAAATAAATAAAAAAAAAAACGTGTCTTTAGGTGATTATAAGCGTGTTATACACCAAAACGCTAAAAATCATCAAAGTCAAACTATATGGGAATACAAAATAACATCACGAAAAACGTGTCTTTTGAGTGTTTTTGAGCTTCTTGAGTATGAAAACGCTAAAACGCATGCAAAACATTTTTTTTTTCTTTGTAGAAAGAGAATAACATTATAAACAAAAAAAAAGTATTTAGAGTATTTCTGAGGTTGTTATGTACAAAAACGATGAAGTCCATGGAAAGTGCCCTCTATAGGGTAACGAAAGAATGTTAAGAGAAACGTGCATTATGAGTGCCTTCAACCTTCTCAGATATCAAAACGCTATGATGCATGTATCTACTCTATATGAAGAAACAGAAAAAGAAAGTAAATAAACAAATAAATAAACAAATAAAAAATTACCGGAAACATGTATTTATAGTATTTTTCACAATGTTAAGTTTGCAAAACGCCAAAATGCATGCAAAGCCCCCTATATGGGGAAAGGAAACGAGATTTCCAGAAACATGTCTTTTGAGTGTCTATCAGCGTGCTAGACACCAAAATGAAAAAAAATTATAGGAACCACACTATATGGGATTACAAAACATTACGAAAATCCAGTCTATTGAGTGTTTTCAAACTTACGTAGCAAAAGGCTAAAACCTATTGAAAACACTCATATTATTGCGAAAGAAAATAACATTACCAAAAACAAATATTTTTAGTGTTTTTGAGCTTGATACGTAGGGAAACGCCAAAATGCCTACCAAATACGCTATATGGGGAAACGAAAAGACATTACAAGAAACGTACATTATAAGTTTTCTGTTTTTTTTTTTGTTTAATCTCTTTAGATACCAAATGGCAAAAACGCATTAATAGCACTCAATGGAGAAAAAGTATAACATTACCTAAACATGTATTTTGAGTTTTTTTTTTTTTTAATATTATTAGGTATCAAAATGCAAAAATGTCTGCAAAGCCCCTTATATAGGGAAACGAAAGGACATTAAAAAAACGTATTATTTCAATGTTTTTGTGCATGTTAGTCACGAAAAAGCTAAAAAGCATGGAAAGAACCCTATATGTGCATAGATAACACCATTACAAAATGGCGTTTTTTGTGTATTTTTCAGTTTCTTACGTAGCATAGCGCTAGAACGCGTGGAATGCATCATCTATGGAAAAGCAAAATAACATTGCCAACACCAAATATTTTGAGTATTTTTGAACTTGCTAAAAAAAAAAAAAAAAATCGACATAATATATTCAATGTACTCTATATAAGGAAAATAAAGGATATTACGATAAAAATGTATTATGAGTTTTTTTTTGTTTCTTAGGTACCAAAATGCTTAAAAGCATAAATAGCAGTCTGTATAAAGAAACGGAACATATTTACAAAAAACCCGTATTTTTTGTTTTTCGCATTGTTAGGTACCAGAACGCCAAACTGCATGCAAGGTACCCTATATGGGGAAAAAGAAACGAGATTTCAGAATGGTTTCTTTTGAGTGTTTATGATCCTGCTAGACACCATAACGATAAAAAGCATGGAAAGATCTTTATAAGTTAAACCAAAACAACATTACCAAAAACGTCACTTTCAGAGGTTTTTTTTTTTTGTTTTGTTTTTCTTTTTACGTACCAAAAGGTAAAACACATGCATAAAAAGAAAGAAAAATAGTATAACTTTATTACAAACTTGTACTTTGAGGCTTTTTGAGCTTATTAAGTAGAAATAAACCAAAATGCATGCAAAATACTCTATATGCGGAAATAAAAAAAAATATTGAAACGATAATATATTATGAGAAAATTATCATGAGAGCTTCTGACCTTTTTAGGTATGAAAATTGAAAAAAAAAAAAAAAAACACGAATGACACTTTACTTATAAAAGTTTTTAAACGTGGGCTTTGAGTGTTTTTCACCTTGTTAGGTACCAATATCCCAAAATAACTATAAATCCTAATACATGGGAAACGAAACGATATTGTCATAAACGTGTTTTTTTTTTTTTTGAGTGTTTTGAACGCTTTATGCACGAAAACGAAAAAAAAAAAAGGGACGGACCTTATATGTCAAAATAAAACAATATTACCAAAAACGATTTTTTTTTTTTTTCACTTACGTACCAAACACTGAAACGCATGGAAAACACCATTTATGACGAAACAGATTAACATTACCAAAAGCAAGTATTTTGAATGATTTTGAGCATCTTACGTAGAAAAACGACAAAATGCATGCAAAGTATCCTATATGGTGAAATGAAAAGTCAGTACGAGAAATGTGCATTATGAGTGTTTTTTTTTTTTTATTCTTAGGTAACAAAACCGGAAAACGCATGAATAACACTATAAGGAGAAACAGAACAACATTACCAAAATAGTGTATTTTGAGTGTTTTTTTTTCACATTTAGGTACTAAAACGAAAAAAAAAAAAACATTTATAGCTCCCTACATGGGGAGACGTATCGAAATTTTCAGAAAAAAGTGCATTTTGAGTGGTTATGAACGTGGTAATCAACAAAATGGTAAAAAAAAAATAAATAAATAAATAAAATAAATACATCGAAATCAACCCATATGGGATTACAACATTTTACGAAAAACTTGTCTTTTAAGTGATCTTACATAAAAAAAATCCAAAACAAATACAAAATACCTTCATAGAGCAATAGAATAACGTTACCAAAATCGCGTCTTTTTATTTATTTTTTTTTATATTGTTACGTAGAAAAACACCAAAATGCATGCAGACAACTCTTATTACGAAAATAAAAACATATTTCAAGAAATTTTTACATTTACATTTTTACGTACCAAAATGTCAAAATGCTTGCAAAACATAGGGAAACGAAAAAAAAAAAAAAAAGCATTACAAGAAACATGTCTTGATTTTTTTGAGCGTGCTAGGCATCCAAACGCTAAAAGTTATGTTTTCTTCTCTCATATAGGATGCTTTATATATATATATATATATATATATATATATATATATATATATATATATATATATATATATATATATATATATATATATATATATATATATATATATATTTTTTTTTTTTTTTTTTTTTTTTTTTTTTTTTCTGCCTAACACGCTCATAAACACTCAAAAGAATCGTTTCTGGAAACGCATTTTTTCCCTATATGGGGTGCTTTCCATGTATTTTGGCGTATTATTATCTAAAAATGTTGAACAACATAAAAATACACGTTCTTGGTAATGTTCTTTATATCCACATAGAGAGCTATTAATACGTTTTAGCGTTTTGTTTCCCAAAAAGCTTAAAAACATTCATAATAGATGTTTCTTGCAATATCTTCTCGTTTCCCCATTTATGGTACTTTGCATACATTTCAGTACGTAACACGTTCAAAACAAAAAAATAATATATGTTTTTTGGTAATGTTATTTTCTCCATAAAGGGTGTTTTGCATGAGTTTTAGCGTTTTGGTAATAAGTTAAAATCACTCAAAAGACACTTCTTCATATGTTGTTTTGTATTCCATTTACGGCGATTTCCTTTCTTTTTAGTGTTTTGATGCCTACCACGAAGTAAAAAAACAAAAAGACACGTTTCTAACAATGTCATTTCTGTTTCCCATATAGGGGGGCTTTGCATGCATTCTCATGTTTTGATACCTAATGATGTGAAAAAACGCTCAATTTTATTTTTTTATTGTTCTTTTACCGTTTGGATACCTAAGAAGCTCAGAAACATTTGTAATATATGCTTCCTGTAATATCGTTTCGTTTCCTATATCGGGTATTTTGCATGCATTTTGGCGTTTTTGTACTAAAGAAGCTCAAAAAACACTTTTTTTGGTAGTGTTATTCTGTTTCGCCATAGTGTTTTTTATTCGTTTTAGCGTCTTGGTACGTAAGAAGCTCAGGAACATTCAAAAGACGCTTTTTCTATTGTTGCTTTTTACTCCAATGTAGAATGGTTTCCATGCTTTTTACCGTTTTGGCACTGAAATTCCTGAAAAGTACGTGTCCTATAAAAAATTCTTTGCATTGATTTTGGCGTTTCTGTACCTAACAATGTGAAACACGTTTTTTTTTTGTTTTTTTTTTCATAAAGTTGTTCAGTTTCAACACGTAGAGTGCTGTTCACGCATTTTAGCTTTTAGTTACCTAAGGTAATACACGCATCTAGTAATTATGTTTTGTTTCAACATATAAGGTTCTTTGTATGCATTTTTGCCGTTTTTGTAATTAACAAACCCAAAAACACTCAGAATGCTCGTTTTTGGTAATGTGTTTTTCCATAAAGGATATTTTTCATGCATTCTAACGTTTTTGTATATACGAAGCTAAAAAAAAAGAAAAAAAAACACTCAAAACGTGCTTCCCGTGCAATTTAGCGTTTTGGTACCTATCACGTTCAAAAACACTTAAAAGAAACGTTTCTGATAAAAGCAAAAATGATTTTCATGCATTTTTGTATTGGTAGCTAGCAATGGGAAAAACGTTTTTGGTAATGTTGTTGTTTCTCCTTATAGAGTGCTATTCACGCGTTTTTGCTATTTGATAGCAAAGAAGCTAAAAAAAAAAAAAAAAGTATATATATATATATATATATATATATATATATATATATATATATATATATATATATATATATATATATATATATATATATATATATATATATATATATATATATATATATATATATATATATATATATATATATATATATATATATATATATATATATATATATATATATATATATATATTATAAACGTTCCTCTTAATTTCTTTTCGTTTCTTTATATTGGATGATTTGCATGGATTTTTTAAATTTTGCTACCTAACCAGGTCAAATAGACTCACAATACACGTTTTTGCTAAGTTTGTTTGTCTTTCTTCAATTCACTCGTTTTTCATACATTTTGTGTTTGTCTCCTAACAAGGTGAAAAATACTCAAAACATACGTTTTTGGTAATGTTGATCTGTTTTTCTATATAGAGTGCTTTTTACACGTTTTAGTGTTTTAGTAGTTATAGAATGAAGACGCAGTAGGCACCTGGCAAAACGATAATTACTCCCACTGAGATCTAAAGCACTGGATCAGTGAGTGCTGTGAACTTATCATTAAACCCAGCTGTGACCTCACTGAACAATTCCCTTTGTGTCTCACAACACAAGGGGGTAATAGCGCCATGCCCTCTAAAGACCACTCTCTTCTTTCACACAAAACTACAAACACCCTTCACTCAAAATAAAAAAAAATATAATGGCGACTCCTACACCATCCTCGGATTTCCTATCTGAGTAACGGTGGCACATAATTAACAATAATATGTATTGTATTTATAATGCCTTGCCTGATTAGCAATATGTGTATGTATACATATATGTATAAGTGTAGATAGTGGGTGTTGGCGGATAAGGGTGGGGCGGATATGATCACGCCACCGTACGTCACACACACACACCATGGAACTTTCCATACTCCTTTTATTGCCATCGATAAGTAATCGGTAGCACCTACATTATAGTATCTAAGTATTCTCCATAGTTAATCTCTCTCTAATGTATTGGTGAACGGACACAGTAAACGGAGAAAACGGCAAACAGTGGCAGGGTAGTGAGGAGAGCAGAGGAGCGAGCCGGCGTTGTTTACAGAACTTATGGTGACACACCAAAACACTCGCACCCAGCCAAGAACGACGCACCTAACGGTCTCGCCTTAGTCACCCAGCCTGCCACTCTCAAGATTCACTTCTCCTTGTTATAAAAAAAAAAAAAAAGGAGACTTAAAAGACTCAGGGAAAAACCTAACAATTCTTTGGTTTCCCCTCGGTCTAATTACTCGTCGTAGATTCTCGGCAAAGACATCATCGGCGCAGACATTCCCGGCGCAAACCAACACATCTCCCACCTGCAGGAATCCTTCAGGATTCTACAAGGACACTACTATCCTAAGAGGAGCTTCCGAGGACGGAAGGAGTCTTCCTAAGAGGAGGATATATATATATATATATATATATATATATATATATATATATATATATATATATATATATATATATATATATATATATATATATATATATATTTTTTTTTTTTTACGTGTGAATTTCTCCGGCTACAATCGTGAGTACAGACACTTAGTGGTACACCACACCAATATTAAATAAAACACTTGTGGTAACGCAAACACTGTTAGGGTTCATGTATAACTTACCTATTTCACAGTGATACATTACTTATGTGGAAATTAAAATAATTTAGTTTGCCTATTAAAAACCGTTTTCTTTTTCTGCTGGACGGAGCGCTTGCTTTCGTTTTCTTTTAAGTGTTCAGGGATAACTAAGATAATTTCATTTTTGTCCCAAAACCTTCAATTCTGTTAAAATTTTCACACTTCTCACAATATTAACCATTCATCTTTTAAGAGTGGAAACGCCTTTGGACGATGGAAACGTAATGTAAGTATGTAATTAATACCTAATTAAGATAGTAATAATACCACATTTATGGCTAAAGCTGAGAAGTTAGCTGAAATTTATGAACTGGAGTGTCATTTCCAAGCGGAAAATAGTGATAGTAGATCATCAGAAGCATTATCAACGGAACCAAAACCCACTACAGTGGAAAATACCGTGCCTCATGAGGACGGAAACGTGTTGATTACAAGATCAGGGAATAAATACCCATCATTATCAGCAGCAACCATGTCTAATCCTAATGCTTCTGCTTCAGCCTCTACTGGCTCTCCTCATGCCTTGCATGCATCTACTACACTTAAGACACTTCCTATTCCTGAAACAATATCAGCATTTCGCGGAGAAAACCCGCAAGAAAGGGCTCATGATTTCATCCGTTTGTGTGAGGATGTTATGACAAGATCAAATACTATCACCAATGAAGACAAGATCTCTTTCGTCAGATCTAAATTGGCTGGAGAAGCAGCACACATGATGAATACCAGCGCTTTCAGTCCGCTTGAAATATGGACTAGTTATGCAAATTTTAAGAAAAATTTCTTGAACATTTTTGGGGATAAGAGTCAAACTGACCTCATGGTACTAGCCTCCAAGGTGGGTCTTAGATTTGCAGCTGAAATTAACTCTTTTCACGAAATGAAAGCCTTAATCCCTACACACCAGTTCGTAACGGACTTCATGGATGTCTTACGACTTAACAACTGGTTCCAAGGAAACAGTATGACAGAAACAGATTTCAGAAGACTTCTGGAATTCATCTTTTACATATCATTGGTGAATGGGGAAGTGAAGAAAACCGCAAGTCATTTCAGTTTTAAACCGGGAGGCACAGTAGCTGACCTTGCAGTCCTGATTCGAGAGAAAAGAGGGCTACCTGGTACCTCTCCGGAAACTCAAACCTCACTGGTTGTTCCACTCATGGATGACGACCAATCTTAACCTTGTGCGGCAGCCATGGCAAAGCCTGGAAATGTCTGTTCGTACTGCCATAAAAAAGGTCATATAGAAAAAAGATGTTATAAGAAACAAAAAGACCAGAAATTGGCAGCGAATAAATCCGACTTGGAGAACAAAACAAAAGGGGGTAATCTCTCTGTTAGAACAAAACGAGGTGCATCGCCCCACGTGAAAACTGGTAGGACAAGGTCCTACAGGGACGTCGCTACCCAATACTGCCTCATACATGGCCAATGTAAACACTCATCAGAGCAATGTAAAGATATAATCAATATGAGAATTGAAAAACAGACATAATGGCATTACCAACTAGGGTAGGTAAGCATCGCTTATCTTTGGCTGTAGACACTGGAGCCACAGTAAACGTGATCTCTAAAGAATTTTACAAGATTCTGAAACGGAATTCACGCGGTGGTAAATGGATGCTCCGTCCAAGTGACTTGAATCTTTTTGGTGTCACCGGGTCAGCCCTGAAAATCTTAGGAGAAATTTCCTTACCAATAAGTCTATCTAAGAATACTCAGCTTATTCAAACTGATTTCTATGTAGTCAGTAACTTTAAACTTCTTTCTGACGGCTTGTTAGGGATAAGAGCCATGAAGTCTCACCAGATAGTAATCTATCCAAAGCAAAATACAGTCAGGTACTGCGGACGACATCTTAAAGGGATGAAACATCCTGCTCCTTTGGTTTCCAGACAACCCAGAAACGGTTCTTTATCACGAAAGGGACAAATATCCAATGGGGAGCCTCAAACGATTCCATCTGTCCGGTCTCCTATGAGAGATAAGGATATAACAGAAGTATGGAGGGAAGCAAAAGCAATTGCCAATGCCAGTTATGACATTCCTGCTCGTGTGGCAAAACGAATTACAATTCGTGTTCCAGAAGCTCCTGTAGGCAGTGACATCTGTCTTGAAGGTATTGGTAACGTCAGGCGATTGGCTGTTGAATCGACTCTTTCCACAATTAGAAAGGGTCATGTCACTGATGCCTTGGTGGTGAACACTACTGGAAGTTCTGTAAGGATCAAACAAGGTCTTTTCCTTGTAAAGTGCCTGGTTTATGACACGAAAGTGGTACCAGAACCCAGTATTCTGCCTGGAGCCTGCGTCTCTTCGGTGAGTCAGTCTGCTGTTGACACCGAGCTGGGGCAGGCGCCAACCCTATGTTCGTTTGTCAATGTTGTGGACTACCTCGAAACGAGGCCCCCGCTCTTGGACTTATTGGGGAAGTATCGCAATCTCCTAGCACTACCTGGAGAATCCTTAGGTGTGACCGATCGAGCGGAACACCACATTAGGTTAAAACCAAACACTAAGCCAGTATATATATATATATATATATATATATATATATATATATATATATATATATATATATATATATATATATATATATATATATATATATATATATATATATATACTGGCTTAGTGTTTGGTTTTAACCTAATGTGGTGTTCCGCTCGATCGGTCACACCTAAGGATATATTATATAGGATAGGATATATTATATAGGATGGGATTATATAGGATATATATATATATATATATATATATATATATATATATATATATATATATATATATATATATATATATATATATATATATATATATATATATATATATATATATATATATATATATATATATATATATATATATATATATATATATATATATATATATATATATATATATATATATATATATATATATATATATATATATATATATATATATATATATATATATATATATATATATATATATATATATATATATATATATATATATATATATATATATATATATATATATATATATATATATATATATATATATATATATATATATATATATATATATATATATATATATATATATATATACCAGCTTATCGTCTTCCTCATAGTCAGAGAGCGACTGTAGATGACATGATTCATGACATGATTGACAAGGGAGTGATTCAGGAATCGTGCTCTCCTTGGAATTCACCAATCCTTTTGGTTCCCAAGAAAGATAAATCTTTCAGGCCGGTAATCGACTTCCGGCGGGTTAATGATGTCACAGTGGATGATCATTATCCTTTACCTGTCCTGAGCGACCTTCTAATGTCCTTAGGTCATGGAAACAAAATTTTCTCTAGTTTAGACCTGTTGTCAGGATACTGGCAGGTTCCCTTAGCCCCCACTTCACGGGAAATAACGGCTTTCAGTACGCCTAGTGGTCATTACGAATGGTTATGCATGCCTTTTGGATTAAAATCCGCTCCGTTAACATTCCAGAGAATGATTAACAGTATTTTCACGGATTTACTTGGCAAAACCGTGTTTGTATACCTGGATGATATAATTATCGCTAGTAAGGATCAAGAGTCCCATCTGGAGAGTTTAAAATTAGTCCTCCAGAAACTTGAGGAAGCTTTCTAAATGTGAATTTCTAACAGCCAAACTAAAATTTCTTGGCCATGTAGTGTAGTCGATGGTGAAGGAATCCACACGGTGGATGAAAAGGTCATGGCTGTACAGAGGTTTCCTCACCCTAAATCAGTGAAGAATGTTAGATCTTTCCTAGGCCTTGCGGGATACTACCGTCCTTTTATCAAGAATTTTGCGGCAATTGCATCCCCACTTACTAAACTCCTTAAAAAGGATGTTGCTTTCCATTGGGAGGCTGCTCATGAACAAAGTTTCAATTAATTAAAATCACTATTAACAAATGCACCTGTACTTGCTTTCCCAGAGCATTCAGAGCCATTCATTATTTGCACGGATGCTTCTTCTCTAGGACTGGGAGCAGTACTGATGCAGACAGATGCCAGAGGTAAAAACTATGTAATAGCATATGCAAGTCGTGTGCCTAATCCAGCAGAGTCTAATTACTCTGTCACTCATCAAGAAATACTTGCCGTAGTTTGGGCTTTAAAACATTTTAAGCACATTATCCTTGGATATCCAATTACAGTCTACACGGATCATGCACCCGTAATTGAACTTTTCAAAGGGAAAAAATTAACTGGACGAGTGGCAAGATGGTACTGTACCATGCAGGAATTTGCTCTAGTAGTCAAGTACTTGCCAGGTCGTGCTAATATAGTAGCCGACGCACTTTCACGAAATGTGCCTGTGGGAACTGTCAGTGACTCGATCCCTGTAAATAACTTCACCTTGAAGGAATTAAGCAAAGCACAGCGAGAGCATGAACTATGGTCTAAAGTCATACATGCTCTGGAGTCAGGTGAAGAAGATAATCTTCCACGTCTAAATATACCATTCTCTCAATTTTTCATGTCACCAGACAATGTTCTGTGTCGACATAATCCCCAAATGGGAGATTCTAGTAAACAGCACATCATTCCTGAGAGTTTAGTCCCTGTCATACTTATCTTAGTGCACGACATGCCAAGTGCAGGACATCCAGGAAGAGAGCAAACTCTACAAGCAGCGCGTAAAAGCTATTATTGGCCTACCATGCGCACTGACATAGAAAATTATGTTGCCAGGTGTATATCATGTGCAAAGCACAAGGGTGCGGTAAAAGGACCAGCCCCAATACTGGAATATCCACTACCTGAGCGACCTTGGGACATTGTCTCATGTCTCCATTGATCTTCTTCAATTACCCAAAAGTCAAAATGGCTCGCAGTATCTACTTATGTGTGTAGACCATTTTTCAAGGTTCGTGGTTCTCTCACCTTTAAAGGAAAAATCTGCTAAATATGTATCGCATGCGCTAGTAACTAAGTTGTTTTGTCCATACTCAACACCACGAGTGTTGTTAAGTGATAATGGATCTGAATTTCGCAATGAAATCCTACAAGGTATATGTACACAGTACAAAATCAAGCACACCTACACTGTGGCTTACCATCCTTCTTCAAACGGACTGGTAGAAAGAGGAAACAAGAAAATCCTGGAGGTTCTTCGTCCAGTTGTAAACAGTCTCCATGATGACTGGGAGGACTGGTTACCACACGTTGGTGCCTGCATTAATAGTTCAATGTGTGAAAGTACTGGAAATCCCCACATTATATATTGTATGGTGAAGATAAAAATCTTCCTTATGATTTGTTGGCAAGTCCACAAACTCCAGTATACATCGTAGATGACTATGTTAAACAACATATGGGACTGCCACGTGTAAGCCTGGTCGCTTCTTGCAGCTTCCCTTATTTCTTATGTTCTTATGTTCTTATGTCTTCAAGGACATTCATGCTAAAGTCCGAAGTAGGCAACAAGCTTCTAGGGCAGAAATGATGGCTAGACAACACAAGCATGCGATCCCTGTCACGATACAGGTTGGAGACACAGTTAAAGTTCGTCATCCGGACAGGACCTCCAAACTCTCCCCAAAATTTAGTGGTCCATGCTCGGTTGTCCGCCAGTTACACGGTAACAAATTTGAGGTGCATAACCCTCTTCTTAACACTTTTGAGATAGTACATAGTGATCAGCTTGTGAAGACTAATGCTCAGACGGAGTCATCAACAGAGAGTACTACTGATCAAGTTACAAACAATAATTCTACTAATACTATAAAGACGCATAGGTATAACCTGCTCTCACGCAGCTAATTGCCTGCATTATTTACAGATGGCACTGGGCCTCCTGGTTACCTACTTGAGCATGCTGCAAGTGCTACAAGCGTCCACTGCGTTGCATGTCAAACCGGGGGCTCTCACCACACATCTTGGGGAAGTAACCTTAATAGAAGATGTTCTTCTGGTTCGATATCCTTTTTCTACCTTATTTTCCGTACCTTCGGACCTCGACACAGTCTTAAAAACTTTGGATAACTCCTTACAGGAACTGGAATCCTTACTTGCTGATGAAACGCATAGACAGACACAAGTTTTCTCTCAAACCATAATCAAAGCTTTAAAAGCATGGTAGAATTCTTGCATGAGAAATTGAACCAATCTCAGCATGACTACAACCTTCATCCAGTGCACACTCGTACCAAAAGTGGACTCATAGATGGGTTGGGACAACTGTCTCAATATCTTTTTGGCACTACCTTGGACGAAGATGTACAGGATTTAAGGAAACATTATGATCAACTAATAACGGTTGCAGCTACTAATAAGAAGGTCCTGAACCTACATCACAATAAAATAGTTAAATTAGAATCTAACCTCAATGAGTTATTACAGTACTCGAATGATTTAACTACTGTGCTTGATAATGCCTTACATAGTTTAGATGTGATAAATCACGTTGTGGTTATAGATCAAGCTTTGCATGTATTCGAAGCTTCCTTGGATTCAGTACTCTCCATTAATGAAGCGATAATTCGCAACATGGTGGATGCTGTCAATGGCAGGGTAACAACTTCACTATTTCCTGTAGAGGATTTGCTTCACACAATAGAAATTGGTCAGTCAACCTGCAAATTGACACCAGTGTATGCAGCGGACATGATCCAATATTACTATCCATTGCTAGAAGTTACCTTAACCACAGATGCAATAATTGTAAACATACCTTTTAAATCTCAGTATCATTTTGAGGCCTATGAGATTAAACATTTTCCATTTTCCGTTAATAATTCTGTGATGACATTGGACATGAATCCCTACTTAGTGCTAATAGCCAAGGATTTTTCATTATATACAATTGGAGATTTAACTGAATTAAAACGTTGTTAATCTTCATACTTACATTTGTACCATTGTTCAAGTATCCAATTTGCCTTCTTACCTGTAGTAAAAGATATTTGTGAAGTCGTCTTGACACGTTCAGAGGTGTCTGCAGCTCTAACACTCTGTCCATACAAGCATGTGGTTTCAAAACCTATTTCCTATTGCAATTTTCATGGATATCATTACTTTTATTTCACAGAAAACTTTTATGTCTCAGTGACTTGCCCAGAAGGGACCACCTATGAGGAGGTTATAGGACGTTATGCGGTACAAGATGCTTGTCATGTACGTTCTAGTAAACTAACCATTTACCCTTCTGGGATTCACTTAGCTTTCACGACAGACCTTTCACCTTCCTGGAAAATTTGACAAAGTCAAGGATTTCTTTTATAACAAATTCCTTATCCGCTCTTTCCTTCTCAAACACAGAAGAGTTTTCAGAGGCTATAGAGACATCTTTACCAGTATATCTGAAACCTGGGATTCTCTATCCAAGTGTCCTGACACCTTGCCTTATTTTAATGTTTTTGTTAATATTCTTATATGTGTGTGTTAGGAAAGCCTTAAATTTGTATATATATCTTGAAAGTAGACGTAAACGTCTTAATGAAGGAGTTTCATACACATAACATGGTTAGGTACACTGTATTCGCGAGGACGCGTCAAGTAGGTGACCGAGCGATGTAACGGTGTCACATAATTAATAATAATATGTATTGTATTTATAATGCCTTGCTTGATTAGCAATATAAGTGTATGTATACATATATGCATAAGTGTAGATAGTGGGTGTTGGCGGATAAGGGTGGGGCGGATATGATCACGCCACCGTACGTCACACACACACCATGGAACTTTCCATACTCCTTTTATTGCCATCGATAAGTAATCGGTAGCACCTACATTATAGTATCTAAGTATTCTCCATAGTTAATCTCTCTCTAATGTATTTCGGCATGTATTACTCTTAGCTATAAGTAGCTTTTCCCTTGCCTTATTTATGTAATTAGAGAGTTATAATTATGAATATATTCATGTACTGTGAGTGCGGTCAACCCGCCCCTATTTCTACTGTCAGCACTTTTTGAAGGCGCTAAGCGTCCCTTGTGCCGGCTCCGGCAGTCTCTTGCCAGGGTGTAACGCTGTAAAACGCAGAGGACATCTGTTGTCCCGTACGCGCCACACCCTTCTCCAAAACTCTGTACATATATCTAAATATACCTATTTTTATACGTTCACTTTTGAAATTCACCTGAAAACCACAGAAACTCACCAAGAGTGACTTTACCTATTATACAAAGGTAAGAAACTAATGAACAGTGTCCAGCGGTAATTGATAATTCAAAACCACTCTGGAACATCTGGGAAAGGGATCACAAATGTCTTCTGATATCGACCCTAAGTGTCTTCACATCCCTGTCAACTTTTTTTTCATTAACTTCTACAACATTCGCGGTCTCAGATTTAATTTTCAATCTGTACATCACCACCTCTCCTATATTAAACCTGAAACACAGGTGTCTGAGGCAACTGATATTAGCCCGTTTTCTGTTCCCTCCTATTCTTTCTATCCTCATTCTCAATCCAAAGCTGGATGTTGCGTTTATGTTCGCAATGACTTAACCTGCTCTCGTGCCAACGCTCTTGAATATTCCAAGTTTTCTAGCATCTGGCTACGACTACAGAGTCACTCTCAAACTAAACTTATCTTTGCTGTATACCTCTCACCTAACTCCTCTGACTACAAGAAATTCTTTGACTACTTTGCTTCCAAAGTGGAGAACATTTTGATTCTTCCCTTTTGTGGAAATTTCCATTCTTGGAGACTTCAATATTCATTACCAGCTTTGGCTTTCTTCACCTTTCACTAACCATCCCAGTGAGTGCTATTCATGCCTTTTCGCATTTTGGTGCCTAAGTAGCTCAAAAACACTCATGATACACGTTTCTCGTTATCATTTTTCGTTTCCCCATATTGGTTACTTTTCATGCATTTTGTCATTTTGTAAATAAGTTCAAAACAATCAAAATGTTTTTTTTTTTTTTTGTTATTTAGTTTTTCCATAAAGTGTGTTTTCTATGCGTTTTAGCGTTTTGGTACGTAAATAGCTCAAAAATACTAAAAAGACTCGTTTTCGTTCATATTGTTTTCTTTTCTCATATAGGGTGTTTCCCGTGCTTTTTAGCGTTGTCGTGCTAAACACCCTCCAAACCACTTAAAAGAAACGTTTCTGAAAAAGTTTGTTTTCTCCTTATATAATGCTTTCCATGCATTTTGTCGTTTTGTTACCTAACAATGTGAAATACACTGAAAATACACACTTTTGGTAATGTTCTCTTTCTCCGTAAAGAGCAATATTTATGCGTTTCTGTGTTTTGGTACCTGAAGAATCTCAAAAACATTCATCATTCACATCTCTCGTAATGTCCTATCGTTTCCCTATATAGGATACTTTGCATGTATTTTTGGCGTTTTTGTATGTAACAAGCGCAATGACACTCAAAATACTTGTTTTTGGTAATGTTATACAGTTTCTTCATAAAGGGAGTTTTGCATGCGTTTTAAGGTTTTTGTACGTAAGCTAAAAACACTAAAAACACACGTTTTTGGTGTTGTTTTCTATTACCATATAGGATGCTTTTAATATTTTTCAGCGTTTTGGTGCATAGCATACACACACACAAAAAAAAAAAAAACTCTCAAAACATAAGTTTCTAATAATGTCAATTCTTTCCACATATAAGATATTTTTCATGCGTTTTGGAGTTTTGATATCTAATAATGTGAAAGACTCAAAATACACGGTTTTGGTAATGATATATATTTCTATATACTCGTAGAATGTTACTAACACGTTTTTGCATTTTGGTACCTAAGAAGCTCAAAAACACTAATAATATTCGTATCACGTGATGTCTTTTCTTTTCTACATATAGGGTACTTTGTAAGCATTTTTGCGTTTTTCTACATTACTCGTACTTGGTCGAAAACTTTCAAAATACATTTATTTGTTAAAGTTATTCTGATTCTCGTTAAAGGGAGTTTTGCATGTGTTTTAGTGTTTTGGTACGAAAAAGTTCAAAAACACTTAAAAGACACGTTTTTCCTTAATGTTCTTTTGTATACCATATAGGATGATTTTCATTAGCGATTTCGTGTCTAACACTTTCAAAGACAATCAAAAGACATGTCATTTATAAAGTCGTTTTGTTTTCCCATTGGAGTTTTGGCATCTAACAAGGTGAAACACACTCAAAATGCTCATATTTGGTAATGTTGTTCTGTTTCTCCATAGAATGCTGTTCATGCGTTTTAATGTTTTAGTACCTAAGAAGCTCAAAAACTCGCATAATACACATCAATCGTAATGGCCTTTTTTTTTCCCTATATAATGCACTTAACATGCATTTTGGCGTTTTTGTACGCAATAAGATCAAAAACTCTCAAAATATTTAATTTTGGTAATCATTCTTTTTCCATGATAGGTGTTTTAGCATGCGTTTTAGCGTTTTGGTACGTAAAAAGCTTAAACACACACACACACACACACACACACACACACACACACACACACACACACACACACACACACACACACACACACATACACACACACACACACACACACACATACACACACACACACACACACACACAAAACAAAAAAGAAATCACGTTTTCCGTAATATTGTTTGGTATTCCAATAAAGTGTTTTGGTGCCTAACATGTTCATCAGCCCTCAAAAGACACGTTTTTGGAAATATAATTTCTTTTTCCAATATATGTTGCTTTACATACATTTTGATATTTTTGGTACCTACCTGTAAAAAACACTCAATATATACGTTTATGGTTATGTTGTTCCGTTGCTACATGCAGAGTGCTATTAAAGCTTTTTTGTGTTTTGGTACCTAAGAAGCTCAAAAAAAAACACTCATATTAAACGTTTTTTGTAATGTCTTTTCGTTATTCCATGTATGGATTTTTGGCGTTTTCTTACCTAACAATGTGAATTCACGTGTTTTAGCCTTTTGTTAACTAAAAAAGGTCAACAGCATTTATAATATACGTTTCTGGTAATATCGTTTTAATATATAGGGTTCTTTACATGCATTTTGCCGTTTCGTTACCTAAGAAGCACTTTCTTTTTTTGGAAATGTTGCTCTGTTTCTCTATAATGGGTGTTTTTGCGTGCTTTTTATCGTTTTGGTAAGATGCTGAAAAACACACAAAAGACACCTTTTTTTAATGTTTTGTATTCCAATAAAGGGTACTAAAATACTCAAAAACATTTAAAAGACACGTTTCTGATATTGTCATTAGTTTCGTATACTGAGTGATTTGCATGTATTTTGGCGTTTTGGTACCTAACAATGTGATAAACACTCAAAATACATGTTTTTGGTAACGTCATTTTCTTTCTCCTTAAGTTATTCTGCTTGTCTATGAAATATGTTTTGCATGCGTTTTAACGTTTTCGATAATGAAGCTTAAAAACACTGAAAAAGACACCTTTTTTTGTAATGTTCTGTATTCCCATATAAAATTGTTTCTATGCTTTTTAGCGTTTTAGTGGCTAAAATGATGAAAAAAAAGTAAAAAAGCACGGTTCTGGTGATGTCGTTTCGTTTCCTCATATCTTTGTATTCATTTTGTCATTCTGATACCTAACTGAAAAAAAAACTTTCGAAACACACATTTTTTATAATTTTCTTCTGTTTCTACTTATAGAGCGCTATTCACGCGTTTTAGCGTTTTGTTACCTAAGTTTAATAACACTGATAATACACGTTTCTGGTAATTTGTCTCACCATATCGGATATTTTGCATGCATTTTGTCAATTTTTGTGTTTAACAACAATTACTGAAATTTTAGTAATGTTTGTCTGTTTTTCGTTAATGTTTTTTTTTTTTTTACCTGCGTTTTTTCGGTTTCATGCAAAAGAATCTCAAAAAAAACACCCAAATTGGAGTTTTATAAGTTTCATACGTAAGAGGCTCAAAAACAACTAAAATACGAGTTTTGTATTTATTTATTTTATTTTTTTTTTTTCCATATAGAGTGATATGCACACGTTTTTTTTTGTGTGTGTGTTTTGGTACCTGGGAAGCTAAAAAACAACAAAAAGAAAAGAAAGAAATACACGTTTCTGGAAGTTCACATGATTTTTTTTTTTTTACATCTTGGTACATGATACGCTCAAAAGCATTTAAAACACACTTTTCTAGTAATATTGCGTTTCCCCATATAGAATGCTTTCCTTGCATTCTTACGTTTTTTTTTTTTTTTTTAATCTAACAATGTGAGAAACACTGAAAATACACGTTTTTGGTAATGCCCTTATGTTTCTCCATATAGAGTGCTATTTACACATTTTTACGTTTCGGTAGCTAAGAAGTTCAAAAACACATTATACACATGTCTCATAATGTCCTTTTGTTCTCCCATATAGAGTAATTTGGATGCTTTTTGGCGTTTTTGTACCTAACGAGCTCAAACAATACACGTTTTTGGTGACGTTGTTCTGTTTTTCAAACCACACGGTTTGCATGCATTTTTGTGTTTTGGTACATAATAAAGTGAAAAAATGCTCAAGAACACACGTTTTTGGTAATGTTCTGTTTCTCTATATAGAGTGTTTTCACACATTTTTGTGTTCCAGTATCTAAGAAGCTCAGAAACTCTCATTACACACGTTTCTGGTTATACTATTTCGTTCCCTAATACAGAGTACTTTGCATACATTTTGGCGTTTTATTACGAAAGAAGCTCAAAAACAATCAAAATCCACAGTTTTGTTACTCTTTGTACGTTACTTACGTACCAAAATTATAAAATGCATGCAAAAAGCCCTTTATGGTGAAACAAAATTATATTTGCAAAAACAAGTATTTTCAGTTTTTTTTTTTTTTAGCTTGTTACGTAAAAAAAATAAATAAATAAAAAAAAATAGAATCCATGGAATGTATCTGATGAGGAAACAAAAAGACATTACGAGTAACCTCTATTATACGTCTTTTTCAGTTTCTTAGGCACTAAAACTCGGAAAAGCATGAATAGAACTCTATATTTAGAAACATAAGACTAGTAAAAACTTGAATTTTGCGTATATTTCACATTCTTAGGTTTTTGAGCTCCATTTGCAATAAAACGCCAAAATGTATGCAAAGATACCAATACGGGGAAAGGAAAGGGATTTCCACATTGTCTTTTGAGTATTTATCAGCGTGCTATGTACCAGAACGCTAAAAAGAAAATAAAAAATGGAAAACTTCCTTTGTTGGGAAAGAAAATATTAACAAAAACGTCTCTTTTCAGTGCATTGAGCTACCTACGTACAAAATGCAAAAACACATGCAGAACGCCGTTTATAGAAAAAAAATACAATAACATTATCAAAAACAAATATTTGGAGTATTTTTGAGCTTGTCACATACAAAAAGATAAAAATACGTGGAAAATACAGTATATAAAGAAACGAAAGGACGTTACGAGGAACGTGAATCTTGAACTTCCTAGATACTAAAAAGCGAAACCGCATTAATAACACTGTACATAGAGAAACAGAACAATGTTACATAAAACGTTTATTTTGAGTGTATTTCAAATTATAAGGTACTGAAACGCAAAAATTCATGCAAAGCACACTATATAAAGAAACGACATTACGAGAAACATGTATTATAAATATTTTTAAGCTTCTTAGGTACAAAAACACTAAAACGCATAAATAGCACTCTATGATGAGTAAAAGAACATTACAAAAATGTATATTTTGACTGTATTTCACATTGTTCGTGCTATAAGGTAAAAATGGATGCAAAGCTCTCAATATAGGGGAATAAAACGAGATTTCCATAAACGCGTCTTTTGAGTGTAATTCAAAACACTGAAAAGACATGATTTTGGTAAAGTTGTTTGCTTTTGCTTTATAGGGTGTTTTAGATACTTTTTAGCTTTTTGGTAACTAACACGCTCATAAACAAAGGACACGTTTTTTGGTAATGTTGTTTTCTTTTCCAATTTAGGTTCCTTTCCATGCATTTTTTTTTTTTTTTTTTTGCGTTTTAGCACCCAAGAATGTGAAATACACTAAAAAATACACGTTTTGGTAATCTTCCTTTTGTCCTTATAGAGTGCTATTCATGCGTTTTGGCGTTTTCGTACCTTAGAAACTCAAAAATATCCATATAAGATGCTTTGCATGAATTTTGGTGTTTTAGTACCTATTAATGTGAATTACACTAAAAATACACGTTATTGGTAAAGTTGTTCTCTTTCTCCATACAGAATGCTATTTAATTGTTATCGCGTTTTGGTTTCTAAAAAGGTAAAAAACACTCATTATACACGTTCATCGTAATGTCTTTCTTTTCTCCATATAAGGTAATTTCTATGCATTTTGGAGTTTTTTTTGTGCATAACAATCTCAAAAATACTAAAAATACTTGTTTTGGTAATGTTATTCTGCTTCTTTTTAAAGATTTTTTTTTTAATGCGGTTTAGCTTTTTTTGTCCTTAAGAATCTCAAAACACTGAAAGATCACGGTTTCCATAATGTTGTTTTATATTTCCATATAAGGTGATTTTCATATTTCTCATTGATTTAACGCCTAACACGGTTATAAAAAGTACCAAAAGAAAATGGAGGTCCGTGTAGGGATACTTAAGACAATATATAAATATATGCTGTGATTACAGATCTCAGAAAAGGATAACACTAAAGGAAAGCCATATAGTGATGAGACAGTAAAGGTCAACCAAACTCAAGATGGGCCGTGGTGAATACAGTGGCCTGATTGGTCCGCTGTTGTGTGTCATGAGTGTCTAGCCAATACCCAACCAATCTTTTATGGCTGCACATCCGAGGTAAATTTTTCAGGGATTCAAAATACGAGGAATTAAGTTAACTTGCTGTGAGAGATGATAAAGGATGACAAATACTGGCCTTGGGAATGACGCAAGCTCTGAAATCATTCATAAATGATAAGAGATGCAAACCTATCGCTCTTAAACGATGACTGACACATATATGAGTAGAGGACATAATAGGCCGTATTTACATGTGATGATGTTTATGGGACATTCGTGTTATGCTCACTTTTTTTCCTCTCCCAGCCTGACGACTCGAGGTGAAAGTTGCAGTTGCTGAACAGCGGGAACAACTCATTTTAGATAGCTCGCCTGTGTGCTGGAGTGATGCGCGCTCCCTCTGGCCGTGTGGCGTATTTGCAGCAAGGGAAACATTGAGGTCTATCTTTATTACTTATTATTATTATTATTATTATTATTATTATTATTATTATTATTATTTTTATTATTACTATCATCATTATTATTATTATTTTTATTATTATTATTATTATTATTATTATTATTATTATTATTATTATTATTATTATTATTATTGTTATTATTATTATTATTATTACTATCATTATTATTATTACAATACTACTACTACTACTACTACTACTGATGCTGCTGCTGCTGCTGCTGCTAATACTATTGTCCCATATATTATTTATTTATGTATGTGTGTATTGGCTGTTGTTGTTGCTGCTACTGTTGTTGTTGCTGTTGCTATTGCTGTTGCTGTTGTTGTTGTTGTTGTTGTTGTTGTTGTTGTTGTTGTTGTTGTTGATATATTTTTATTTTTTTGGGAGGCTAATTTACTATCAGACGAGTTACACACACACACACACGCACACAGACACACACACACACACACACACACACACACACACACACACACACACACACACACACACACACACACACACACACACACACACACACAAACACACACACAAACACACACTGTTCTGACCTCACACGGGCAAGACGTGTGACCTTTGGCGCTCTCGGGAAGCCTCGCCCAGCTTGTTGGCCTTTCCCGCCCCTAGTGATAGCGACCTTAGTTTTTTTTTTTTTTTTTTTCTGTTTTCAACTCTTAGCTTTTAGTTTTAGGCTCACCCTGATGGAACTGTTGTACTTGTGAACACATTTACCGAGTGAGTGGTGACACATAATGAACAATGTGTGCTCCAGTGCAAACGTACGAACGCAACTACCTCCTACGTCGCAGGCGAGGATCAGGTTACCCGCCGCCCACCGTGATAAAGTCCCTTAAGACCCTAAAACTATTTCGGAACCGCGGGTCGAGGGGAGGGAAACATGTGCGTCCCATCAAGGTTGTGACCTCAAGTGCCAGAGTTGACCGCAGGGTGGGGAAGAAGGAATACAGGCATATTGAAGTACCTCGTATTTGGTACAGTCTCCCCTCACTTCTCTTCTTCAATGCAACATCTTTAGCCAACAAGATGGACAAATTAATCGTGACGGTGAGTTCTACTTGTGCAGACATTGTGGCGGTTACTGAGGCGTGGTAGATTGTTCCTGAGGTGTGCACAATGCAGGACTACCAGCTCTACCATCACCTGAGGTCAGGACACATGGGGGGAGGAGTGGCCGTTTTCTGCCGCTCTACCCTCAGCCCCTCACACCTCCCTGTCGATATTCCGGCCGGTGTAGAGGCCCTGTGGGTGAGAGTCACGCCCCCCTGCCATCCCAGCAACACGGCCTCCATCATCGTGTGCGTCGTGTACCACCTCCCACGAGCCACCACAGCACAGTTACTCACCACTCACATCATCGACACTGCTGATGCCTTGAGGGTGTAGTATCCTGCCGCCAAACTGGTCATCTGTGGGGACTTTAACAGATTAGATATCAACGATATCCTACACCAGCTACACCTCACCCAGGTCGTGGACTTCCCCACCCACTAGCAAGCCATCCTCGACCTTATACTGACAGACCTGGGCCAGCAGTACTCGCCCCCCAAACCGCTGCCTCCCATGGGACGGAGCACCCACTTCTCCATACTGTGGACACCCACACCCACCACCTCGACCCCCCGGTCAGCTGTCACCAAGACCCACCGCCCCATGCCTGACTCAGCCATGAGGGAGTTTGGGCAGTGGGTGACACAACACCCGTGGACCGAGGTGCTGGATGTGGAGGACATCCACTTAAAATGGCAAAATTACGTCGCCACCACCACAGAAGCCTTCCACCGCTACTTCCCAACAAAGAGCGTCACAACGCACCCGTCTGACGCTCCCTGGATGACACCCCGCATTAAAAGACTCATGCGTCAGCGGACCTGGGCGTTCCACTCCTGCCCGGTCCTTTACAGGAAAGTAAGAAACAGAGTGATCAGGGAGATTAAGGCTGCAAACGCAAACTATTACCCAGACAAGATACACCACCTCAAGCTGACCAACAACAGACAGTGGTACGCTAAGATCAAAGCTTTGTGTGGCTTACAAAAGCACACTTCGTCTCTTCCTTGCACCTCACACCTTCCTGCTACTCTCGCGGCTCAGGAGATAAACGATCACCTTGCTGCTATCTGTCAAACCTTTCCTCCCCTCCACACCACTCTGCTTTCTGCCTATCTTCCGGCCCCCTCTCATCCCCCCAGTGTCCAGGCGGTGGATGTTTTTAAGAGAATACTCAAATTCAAACCAAGATCCACCACTCCCACTGACCTCCCTATAAAAATTTACAAGGAATTTGTTGTAGAGCTAGCAACACCACTATGCTCCATAATAAACGCTTCACTCTTGCCCCGAGGACTGGAAGACATCTTATGTCACCCCGATCCCCAAAACCTCCAGTCCACAGTCACTCAATGACCTGAGGCCAGTCTCTATCACTCCCATCCCTAGCCTTATTTGTGAAGATTTTGTATATGACTGGGCCTACATCAAAATCTGTAATACCGTGGATATCAGACAATTTGGAAATATTAAAGCCACCTCCACCTCCCATTACCTGACTAGCTTCCTTGAATTCATCCACAGCCACCTGGACAAGCGAAACACCTCTCTAGCTGTTGCTTTTGTGGACTTCAAAAAGGCTTTTGATCTTGTTGATCACACTGTTGTCATCAGCAAGGCAGTGAGTCTGGGTCTCCCTCCTAACCTGATAGCGTGGCTAGCCGACTTCCTCACAGGGAGGCGTCAGGCCGTTCGCTATCAGGGCTCTGTCTCTACTTTCCAACAGCTGACATGTGGGGTCCCCCAGGGGACCAAGATGGGTCCTTTATGCTTCCTCCTCCTCATTAACGACGCCCTCACTGACACCCCCCATCGCTGAAAGTATGTGGACGACTGCACCGTGGGCGTCCCAGTTTCCACCAAGAACCCGGACTACTCGCCACTGCAAGCGATTCTGGAGCTGCTGGAGACGTGGACGGAGGAGAGCAGGATGACCATCAACCACAGCAAAACTGTGGTGATGCATTTATGTACCTCCTCTGTACCAGTGCCCCCTCCGCAGCTCTTAGTGGGCCCTCACCCCCCTCCAGGTAGTCCGATGTGCCAAGCTCCTCGGAGTCACGGTGGACGACCAGCTGACCTGGAAGCAGCATGTCGCCAGCACCATAAGATCAGCTACCTACAGGCTGTACATGCTGCGCAGACTCAGGTTGCTGGGGACGCCGACAGATGAGTTAAGGGGGGTGTATCTTACCTTCATCCTCCCCAAACTCATGTACGCCGCCCCAGCGTGGTCCTCTTCCCTCACACAAACTCAACAGCTACAGTTGGAGAGTGTGCAGAAAAGGGCGTGCAGGGTCATCCTTGGCCCTGCATACACCACCTATGAAGAAGCCCTGAACACCCTGAGCCTGTCCAGACTATCCATCAGGTACCGTGAGGCTCTGGAGAAGTTTGGAAGGGGACTTCTGAATCATCCACTTCTCAGAAACATGCTGCCGCCTGACGCGCCTCGCCCGACCTGTGCCACCAGACACCACAACAAGATAACGCCCCTAAAGGCGCCGCTTACGGACCGGTACAGACTCATTGCGATTCCCACCATGGTGCGAGCCATCAATCAATAGTCCCTTCTAGATTTGACTTACCTTTAGGATTAATGTCAAGTATTTCCCCACCCCCAATGTACATTTTCAGTTTGTTGACTGCCTAAAGAATAAACCGTTTATTATCATTATTATTATTATTATTACACACACACACACACACACACACACACACAGAGAGAGAAAGAGAGAGAGAGGGGGGGGGGTCACATGGATCTGTCGTTACAAAAGACCTAGACGAGACAATAGCGACGACAGTAAACTATCGAAATGTACACTCGCGACGCATGCAATACAGTGGGAGTGGTGCACCTCGATGGAACAAACGCTCAGGCAGCGATCACATGGGAACGTGGGATTAACTAACTGTCTCTAAGCCAGCGTACGCCTTTAATATTTCAGCACAGATATGGATTTTCTATACAGCTCTTTTATTCAGCCTGGAAGCGCTATATGCTTTGTCAAATCACATCCAATAATAGTTGTATATATTTCCCTATTGTGAGGGTTAGGGAGGGCGGACGTGACCCATAAAGCTGTCAGGAGCACACAGCGGAAAATATTTCCCTTGACGTGGCACTGAAATAGGAAGAAAGTCGACAAACACCCGGAAATTGCCTCAATCCCGGGCCACGCCACGCCACTCGCCCTTAAAGAAATGGGAGAAAAATACCTACGTGTCGATATGATTTCCATTTAGTTTGTTGGCATTTGGCAGGCTGATGATATGAGTGACTGAACTAAGGTAGAGTTTAAAAGTAAGTATTCTTGAAGGGAAACGTGGAGTGTAATGAAAACTTTTGAATATCAAAAAAGGAAATAATATCAATACTTGATTTAACGAGGAGAGACAAAAAAAAAAAAAATGGATTATGGAGCAAGTGAAGTTGGGGAGATTGTATAAATGAGATGAAAGTAAAATAGAGATGGAGAGGACAATTACAGTAAGAGAGTTTCAAACAAGAGATGTTAAAAGAAAGCAGGACTGACAAGGAACTCGATGACATGTGATTATTATTATTATTATTATTATTATTATTATTATTATTATTATTATTATTATCATTATTATTATTATTATTATTATTATTATTATTATTATTATTATTATTATTATTATTATCATTATTATTTATATTATATTATTATTTTTATTATTATTAATGATATTATTATTATTATTATTATTATTATTATTATTATTATTATTATTATTATTATTATTACTATTATTATCATTATTACTATTATTATTATTATTATTATTATTATTATTATTATTATTATTATTATTATTATTATTATTTATATTATTATATAAATATTTATTTATTTATTTCCCGAGCAGAGCGAGGGGGCTCTATTTTTGTTACCACACATCTCCATGACCCACCGCTCCGCCTGGCCCCTGGAGGATACAACAATGATCTGGCCAGGAGCACCTTTTGGTGTCCATCGCATACAAAAATTGCGATTTCAGTCTCGGAAACACCTCCCATTAGGAAACTTTTAACGGCGCATCTTTCATATGACATTTCTTCGTCAGACTCACCGCTTTGCCGTGTTTTGCACATTTCGTGTTATCGTGCGCGCAAAATGCGTGAATTATATGTCATAATTCACTGCATATACGGGATAACCAGCTTTGGTTGACACTACCAGACTCAGCAGTGAACATAAAATCAAGATGTATGATAAAAAAAATTAACAAAACAAAAAAGAAAATGGTATTACGATGAGTTGAACTGTGAAGATTTATGTGTATTACTTATGCTCGCTATTTTTAACAATTTAGTATTTAATGCTGATATATATTATTACACTTAAGTAGAAAAAATACACTCGTGAACATGATAGCGCGATCAAAATGCAAATGAAACTCCACATATTGAATACGCAGAGTCATTTATAGCAACATGTCACTCGCGGCAACCATCACGGCGGCGCGACAGTTGGCGTGGCGTATGGAGGCGAGCTCCATATGACCAAGTCTGCGACGCGTCTAAAAATCAGATCTCCCCAGCCGCTCCGCAGCTTAGAGCATCTATTATTTATTTATTTATTTATTTATCTATTTTATTTATTTTTTTTTTTTTTGTGGTGTGGAATAGACAGACAGCCGACAAAAAAATGAACACAGTGGTAACATAGATCAGGATGATGATGATGATGACTTGTAGATCTTGAGGAAGAAGAGACTAGCGGCATATCAGCGTCCATGGCTGGAGACAGTTGGGTCAAGTAGGTGGAGTTTGTGGCTTAAGTAAGATAAAAATGCAGAGGGAGAACAATGCCCATGCTGGTCGTGTGTTCCTTTTCATCACTGTGTGTTTTCATCAGTGTTTTCATTATTTCTAGTTTTCATTAGCCATTGTTCGTTTCCTTTCTCTTCTGCCAAGATATTTTCTACCAGTTTTCATTTGGGTTAATTCACCTTGAACAATACACAATGGTCTCCTGATTCTGCCAATGTTCCCGTGAGTGCTTCTCGCACACACCGCCCCACCACCGGAATAGACTGGATGGAATCACACTGAGGTAAAACGTGTATATGGATAGGAAATTATATGCATAACTTCCCACACTTATTTAAACAAGAGGAAATCCAGCCTCAACCTTGGACGATGCCTCAGGCCTAGATGCCAGTGCCAGTTTATTTTCCATAATCTTGGAGGCTCCTTCTTATATATTGGAAGCCTCGTTAGGCCTAAAACAATGGAATGCTATAAAACATTTTATGCCCCTGCCTAAGGAAGACATAAAATCACAAATTTTTTATATTTGGCTTGCACAGTGCATCCGGTTGTGTTGCAGCTTGGTTAGATTCTTTGTGTATGTGTGTGTGTGTGTGTGTGTGTGTGTGTGTGTGTGTGTGTGTGTGTGTGTGTGTGTGTGTGTGTGTGTGTGTGTGTGTGTGTGTGTGTGTGTGTGTGGTCTAGTATTTTACGTGCTAAAGATTAAAGTTCTTTTTTATGTCTCGTTTACCCGTCATGGTGTGCTGTAAACCATATCTGGTTTCTTGGAAAAAGCACATACAGAAACATACAGAAAATACAGAAAACATACAGAAACATACAGAAAATACAAACACTTCCGCTCTCAAAATACACACACACACACACACACACACACACACACACACACACACACACACACACACACACACACACACACACACACACACACACACACACACACTGCTGATGCTGCTGCTGTGCTGCTGCTGCAGCTGCTGATGATGATAATGACGACATCAAAGCTACAGTAAAAACAGTAACAGCAGCAGCAACAACAGAAACAACAGCAACAACAATACCAGCAAGAAGAAAAAGAAGAGTAACATAACCAACACAAGCGACAACACAACAACAACGTTAAGCAAAAGAACAACTCACTGATAGAAACAACAGCAACAACAGCAATAATAATAATATTACATTTGCGGCTATAACAACGTTCACAACAGCAGAAACAGGAACAACAAAATCAACAACAACAAAAGTAACAACAACAACAACAGCAGCCACCACCACCACCACCACAGCCACCAAGGTGACCATCTCCACCATCACAACAATAACAACAACCACGACAACGACGACGACGACGACGACAACAACAACAACAACAACAACAACAACAACAACAACAATAACAACAACAACGAAACCACCACCACCACCACCACCACCACCAACAACAACAACAACAACAACAACAACTACAACTACTACTACTACTACTACTACTACTACTACTACTACTACTACTACTACCACCACCACCACCACCACCACTATAGCTACTGCTACTCTGGAGGTTCATAAAATCAACATGTCGAGAATGTTTCTGGACACCACAGTCAGTTTTCCCTCCGCCTCCCCTCGAGTGCCCACGTGCCCGGGTGTGCCCGAGGTGAAATATCGTACAGAAGAGACTGAACGTCGTCGGAGAAGCCACAAGTAACACTGCACATCTCCCACAGGCAGGGAATGACAGGGGAGAAGGAAAACTGTCTACGAAACACAAAGAAGATAACATTTCATAGCGAGTCCAATGAGTATGACTCGAGTAACGTGATCTTTAGTTGATAAGACGCGGACTGGCACACGACCCCCCCCTGAAACATTTTGATACGCTGCAATGAGATCACGAGATGGACATAAATAAGACAGCTGACGCCGCCACCATCTGGAAATCGGGAGTGATCCGGACATCCACGCCGGGAACCCAACGCCTACTGTGGAACACCAGGACACGACTGAGTGGTTAAGCGAGGCGGAGAAAAGGAACTGTGGAGAGGGAGAGGGCCACCCAGGCGCCTCGTCACAGTAGCGAGATTTCCCTGTGGCTTTCCCGAAATGGTGTCCTTTATTCGTATGTTACCTTGACCACCACCACTAGCACCACCACCACCACCACCACCATCACCACTACCACCACTACCACCACTACCACCACTACCACCACCACCTAGCAGGCCTTCCATTACCTGGTCCACGCCGCCTTTTTGGCCTCAATCTTTCCCGCAAGTGTGTCTCGTTTTTACTGGACTGACTCCTAAAATTCATTTGATTTTCCCTTTAAGAATTCTCCAGTGTAAAATGTTCTGCTTTTTCCTTCCGTTACGTTCATATCTGAGAAATCTAATCCACGCCAAAGCTTAGACGAATCTTTGCTTTAAAGGCAATGGTAGATTTAAAGTTTATGAATCGCATCGCCTTGCATGACGTTGTTTACAATCATATGTAAGTCACAGTTCATGAATTCCAGAACCATGATCAATTTTCAACAATGTGGTATAAAAATGTAGTAAATTTTACGCTATCAGCACACCACAATTGCAGCTGCATGATCAATTATCGTGTCACTGGAAGAACCGTTTAAAGGTCAAAGTACTGTAATAAATTGATCTCGTATATGGAAAACTGAAATGTTAAAACCTTCGTACAAAAAATTCCTCAAATGTCTTCCGTATATTTCAAAGAAAACATGCGAAAAGACAAGGACAATCACACAAAACAAAAAAACTAAATACTCAAAAAAATCGTGCGTGTATTAGTGAGCGCAACACGTATCATTGCACTTTCATCGGTGCAGCGCAATGCTGAGTGATGGAGGTAAGGCGGCTTGAGGATATTGTGTATGTACTGTACCAACTACCACCACGGAGATGGTAAATTGTGCGTGCGTGCGTGCGTGCGTTGTGTGTGTGTGTGTGTGTGTGTGTGTGTGTGTGTGTGTGTGTGTGTGTGTGTGTGTGTGTGTGTGTGTGTGTGTGTGTGTGTGTGTGTGTGCTCCGAATGTGCTAAATACTCGTATATCAGTGTAACCATGAACGAGGCACAGTTGAAGTGGATGTGGTAGGTTATTCCACTGCTGACCACCACCAGCCGCACACAGATGGCCGCGACACTGGGGCAGACTGTGCACCGTAAGCTCCCTCAGGTAAATATCCCCACGAACATTCCACCTGCTAGATCTCCACAAAACGATTTCCCCACACCCCGTGGGATTATGTTATGTTATATTATGTTAGGTTGTGGGTATTTATCATGGGTAAAATCACCTCAGGTGATTTCGTGGAGGAATTTTCGTGGGTGGAATTTACTTGTGTGGAATTTACATGTAAGCGAGGCAAACTGCACTGCTTGTCCAGGGGTGGGTGAGGTGATGGTCAGTAAATGTGCGGCAGGACATCTGGTATAGGGAAGCCGCTTGGCCTTGCATTCCTAACCAAGATACGTGAAATTAAAAGGCGACAGGAAACTATCACTCTGTGCCTCCGTCTGTCCATGAAAGTACTCGTGGAGCGCAGCAAGGGGCGTTTATCACCACGGTGCTTGGAAAATATGGAAAAAAAATGTCACCAGAAAATGGCACATGAATACATGTCACATTAAAGAAATGACACGGGAATATTTCACTGATGAAAATGATGATGTCCACGTGTTCCAGTTCTCCTGTACTGTTTTTACTGAATCTTTATATATATTTTTATTTATTATTTTTTTTATGTTTTTTTTTTTTTTTTTTTTGCATTTTATGTAGTTATTTCTTGACATGTTCTTTTTTCGTACAATTGATCACCAGTAACCGTGAATTATAAAATGAATTGTGGGTGAATACGTAAATATATCATAAATACAGTACCTGTTATAAAGGACAGAACTTTAATAGTACATGATACCGTCTCAACTAAGTAAAACAGGTAAGCAACGAAGAATAAATCTCTTTTGTTTTGATTAATTCTTATGTTCGCTTTGCCTTTGTTACGTTCACGGAATCTTGTAACATGATTATCCGTGAGGAAGGATTTTTACTCTAAAGGTCACGGATGAATGGATGGATGGATGATGTGCTGCGTGGCGGGAATGTGTGTGTGTGAGACTGATCACACACCCACCCACCCATACACAGACACACACACACACACACACACACACACATACATACACACACACTATGTCCTACTGTATGTGTCACAACAAAAATAAAGTTTTCTGTGAAGTGATGACTCGTAATAATTTTTGCGTAGTAAGGAACAAATCGAAGAAATGGTAAAAGCATTGCTGCCTGTCCTTGACCAGCTGTTCTGTGGTTGGTGATCACAAGCAACTCTATTGTGTCTTTTATAAATAAAAAAAAAATATGGAAGGGACAAATTGATATAACTTTTTTTTAAGTAATGTATTTTACGCGAAAAGAATAAGTTTATAACAAAATTTCACAATATTTAATATTGCAGAAACAAAGCAATAATTTCCGTCAGAAAAAAAAATACGGAATACGTGTAATTTAAATGAAATTTAAGGCAAACATCTGAGTAAATAGGCAATAAATGATAGACCGTGTGGACAGAATAATATGATTTACTAATAAACAGTTGATGGTCCATTCGTTGCATAAACTTCACTTTTAAGACCAAGTCTCAATCACTCGTGACACAGCCAGTGTCCGGCATGCGGTTCACTAATGATTTCGATCACTCTGCAACAGGATTCCAACACACCTGCCAGATTTCATCCACGTTCTGATAATGGATCGAAGAGTATATAACGTTAATTAATGACTTTTAACTTTCCCTGTAAGCTCAGCATTGTACATCATTAGTCTCTCATCTGGATGTGTAGATGGGATTATGGAAGAGCTTTTCATTGGCACCGAAGTAAATGTTCCAAGCAGAAAAAAACAAAAAATGCAGCCATAATAACGAAATTGGTATTTCCTTAAAAAAATCTGTGGAAATTTTTTTTTCCGCTGAATTGACATTTTTTAATCAAAATGAAAATTATTTTAACCCACGTACGGCTAGATTCTAGTTGGCCTAACTATCCATCCAATTTAGATATATAGTTTCTGCCTGACCTCTTTGACCTGACTTACAAAATTAACATCAATAAACTCTTATTTACATATATGGCTGGAGTGCCAAAGGAACTATTCATTGATACCAGAATGAGTGTTCTCCAAATAAAAAAAAATAAAAAAATGTTATTGCGAAATTTGCATTTTTCAATTGGAACTTTACCACACTAAATACGCTCCTTTGAAAAATTCCAGGAAGGATAAAATTTATTTTGATTCACTTGGGATTGAATTTCGATCTTCTGCTGAATTTCATGCTATATGAGTGTACAGTACCAGTTGCCCTTTGCTCACATACACAAACGCAGACAGACTGACAAACGGACAGTCAGAAACTCGCGCGCAAACACACACACACACACACACACACACACACACACACACACACACACACACACACACACACACACACACACACACACACACACACACACACACACACACTACAGAGTTTGTCAGATTGGCGCTTCTTACTTAATTTCATTAACTCTAGATAGAGTTCATTAAAGCAACAGGCATTAAAGGTTTTGAGGTCCTTAATGATTTCTTTTGCTGTCTGTAGTGTTCATAGAAATTTCCCCTCCACTAGACTATCTAATTAAGCGTGATATGTAACCACGTCAGTCATCAGGTTACCTTCTACAAAAATATAATTAGGTATTTGATGCAGATTTTAAGTTATTGAAATGAAATAATGTGATTTGATTCATTGACACTGAAATTACTTACCGATACTCATGAACCGAAAGCCATCGTGCTCCTTAATTAATTGCTTCGAGATGAGTCAGCATTGGTAACCAGGCTCGTGTTTCAGCAGCGGTGGGTGTGCCCGCTAAATTTTTTGCATTTCCGCGCGGTTCATGTGACGTCAAGAGCGCAGGGAAATTATTTATTGCCAGTAGAAGTTAAAATGTATAGTGTTAATTAAGAGATAGCTCTTGTATTTACACTCTTACCCAACAGTTTTACGGGAACCCATTAACTTTCCCACAAACAGTAGCAGTTTTAGTATTGCTATAAAGTACAACGAAAATAAAATAAAATTGTACGATTTGTTGGTAAATTTGCGACTGTATTATACATGAATAATTGTAAAGCAAGTTATCCTCGCTTCGTTTCCATACTTGTATCCTGCATATGTTAGATGTTTTTAATTTGCGGCAGTAGTGCAGATGGATGTATTTTTGGCCTCAGATTAAGTACTTTACTCTTGGTTAATTTTCAACGATCTTCAGTGTGCGTGTGAATGTTGAAGTAGAATAGTTTCTTCAGCTTATCTCTTGATCTCCAACATCACAAGAGGAACTCGTTTGATTTTTATCGGTTGTCATTCAAATTCTTCAAGTTGACAGTTTTCTCTCATACTTACAATGCTCCATTTTAGCTCGGCAACATATGGCACACTTGCTCGAGTAGCAGGATACCAACTATTCTGGGTATAAGTGTCACAATGTACCGCGTTGGTTCTGTTTCGTATTATTCCCTTTTTTGGTTTACATAAGTGTTAATCTATCAAGAAAAAAAAAAGTTAATTGTGTTATTGTCCTTTTAAGTACAGAATAATATGATTAATGCAGAATATACACTTTTATTTTTTTTATGTAGGAAGGATACTGGCCAAGGGCAACAAAAATCTAATAAAAGAAAAATGCCCACTGAAATGCCAGTCCCATAAAGGGGTCAAAGCAGTGGTCAAAAATTGGTGGATAAGTGTCTTGAAACCTCCCTCTTGAAGGAATTCAAGTCATAGGAAGGTGGAAATACAGAAGCAGGCAGGGAGTTCCAGAGTTTACCAAAGAAAGGGATGAATAATTGAGAATACTGGTTAACTCTTGCGTTAGAGAGGTGGACAGAATAGGGGTGAGAGAAAGAAGAAAGTTTTGTGCAGCGACGCCGCGGAAGAAGGGGAGGCATGCAGTTAGCAAGATCAGAAGAGCAATTAGCATGAAAATAGCGGTAGAAGACAGCTAGATATGCAACATTGCGGCGGTGAGAGAGAGGCTGAAGACAGTCAGTTAGAGGAGAGGAGTTGATGAGACGAAAAGCTTTTGATTCCACCCTGTCTAGAAGAGCATTATGAGTGGAACCCCCCCAGACATGTGAAGCGTACTCCATACATGGACGGAAAAGGCCCTTGTACAGACTTAGCAGCTGGGGGGGATGAGAAAAACTGGCGGAGACGTCTCAGAACACATAACTTCATAGAAGCTGTTTTAGCTAGAGATGAGATGTGAAGTTTCCAGTTCAGATTATAAGTAAAGGACAGACCGAGGATGTTCAGTGTAGAAGAGGGAGACAGCTGAGTGTCATTGAAGAAGAGGGGATAGTTGTCTGGAAGGTTGTGTCGAGTTGATAGATGGAGGAATTGAGTTTTTAAGGCATTGAACAATACCAAGTTTGCTATGCCCCAATCAGAAATTTTAGAAAAATCAGAAGTCAGGCGTTCTGTGGCTTCCCTGCGTGATATGTTTACCTCCTGAAGGGTTGGACGTCTATGAAAAGACGTGGAAAAATGCAGAGTGGTATCATCAGCGTAGGAGTGGATAGGACAAGAAGTTTGGTTTAGAAGATCATTAATGAATAATAAGAAGAGAGTGGGTGACAGGACAGAATCCTGAGGAACACCACTGTTAATAGATTTAGGAGAAGAACAGTGACCGTCTACCACAGCAGTAATAGAACGGTCACAAAAGAAAATTCAGATGAAGTTACAGAGAGAAGGATAGAAACCGTAGGAGGGTGGTTTGGAAATCAAAGCTTTGTGCCAGACTCTATCAAAGGCTTTTGAGATGTCCAAGGCAACAGCAAAAGTTTCACCAAAATCTCTAAAAGAGGATGACCAAGACTAAGTAAGGAAAGCCAGAAGATCACCAGTAGAGCGGCCTAGACGGAACCCATACTGGCGATCAGATAGAAGGTTGTGAAGTGATAGATGTTTAAGAATCTTCCTGTTGAGGATAGATTCAAAAACTTTAGATAAGCAGGAAATTAAAGCAATAGGACGGTAGTTTGAGGGATTAGAGCAGTCACCCTTTTTAGGAACAGGTTGAATGTAGGCAAACTTCCAGCAAAAAGTAAAGGTAGATGTTGACAGACAGAGCTGAAAGAGTATGACTAGGCAAGGTGCAAGCACGGAGGCACAGTTTCGGAGAACAATAGGAGAGACCCCATCAGGTCCATAAGCCTTCCGAGGGTTTAGGCCAGCGAGGGCATGGAAAACATCATTGCGAAGAATTTTAATAGGTGGCATGAAGTAGTCAGAGGGTGGAAGAGAGGGAGGAACAAGCCCAGAATCGTCCAAGGTAGAGTTTTTAGCAAAGGTTTGAGCAAAGAGTTCAGCTTTAGAAATAGATGTGATGGCAGTAGTGCCATCTGGTTGAAGTAGAGGAGGGTAAGAAGAAGAAGCAAAGTTATTGGATATATTTTTGGCTAGGTGCCAGAAATCACGAGGGGAGTTAGATCTTGAAAGGTTTTGACATTTTCTGTTAATGAAGGAGTTTTTGGCTAGTTGGAGAACAGACTTGGCATGGTTCCGGGTAGAAATATAAAGTGCATGAGATTCTGGTGATGGAAGGCTTAAGTACCTTTTGTGGGCCACCTCTCTATCATGTATAGCACGAGAACAAGCTGTGTTACACCAAGGTTTAGAAGGTTTAGGACGAGAAAAAGAGTGAGGAATGTACGCCTCCATGCCAAACACTATCACCTCTGTTATGCGCTCAGCACACAAAGATAGGTCTCTGACACGGAAGTAGTAGTCAATCCAAGGAAAATCAGCAAAATACCTCCTCAGGTGCCCCAACTAGCAGAGGCAAAACGCCAGAGGCACCTTCGCTTAGGGGGATCCTGAGGAGGGATTGGAGTGATAGGACAAGATAAAGATATTTTATTGTGATCGGAGGAGCCCAACGGAGAAGAAAGGGTGACAGCATAAGCAGAAGAATTAGAGGTCAGGAAAAGGTCAAGAATGTTGGGTGTATCTCCAAGACGGTCAGGAATACGAGTAGGGTGTTGCACCAATTGCTCTAGGTCATGGAGGATAGCAAAGTTGTAGGCTAGTTCACCAGGATGGTCAGTGAAGGGAGAGGAAAGCCAAAGCTGGTGGTGAACATTGAAGTCTCCAAGAATGGAGATCTCTACAAAAGGGAAGAGGGTCAGAATGTGCTCCACTTTGGAAGTTAAGTAGTCAAAGAATTTCTTATAGTCAGAGGAGTTAGGAGAGAGGTATGCAGCACTGATAAATTTAGTATGAGAATGACTCTGTAGTCTTAGCCAGATGGTGGAAAACTCGGAAGATTCAAGAGCGTGGGCACGAGAGCAGGTTAAGTCATTGCGCACATAAACGCAGCATCCAGCTTTGGATCGAAAATGAGGATAGAGAAAGTAGGAGGGAACAGAAAAGGGGCTACTGTCAGTTGCCTCAGACACCTGAGTTTCAGTGAGGAAAAGAAGATGAGGTTTAGAAGAGGAGAGGTGGTGTTCTACAGATTGAAAATTAGATCTTAGACCGCGAATGTTGCAGAAGTTAATGAAGAAAAAGTTGAGGGGGGTGTCAAGACACTTAGGGTCGTCGACAGAAAGGCAGTCCGACCTGGGGACATTTATGGTCCCCTCCCCAGATGGGGACTCCGAGTCTGGTGTAGGAGTCGCCATGATTTTAACATTTTTGAGTGAAGGGTGTGTGTGTGTTATTAGGTGCTTGTAGTTTTGTGTGGAGGAAGAGAGTTGTCTTTAGAGGGCAGGCTGTGACTGCCCCCTTGTGTTGTGAGACACAAAGGGAAACGTTCAGTGAGGTCACAGCTGGGTTTAATGATAAGTTCACAGCACCCCCTGAACAGTGCTTTAGACCTCACTGGGAGTAATATCGTTTCGGCAGGTGTCTATTGCCTCCTCCTAATATTGCTTATTACTGCACGCTTGGAGAATATGTAAAATTCCCAGAAATAATACAGGAAAGAAAAAAATAATAAAGCAGGAATAAATTGCACGGAAAAAAAAAGATAACTGAATTAGAGACGAGAAGGAATTTTTTTTTTTTCTTTCACTGGACAGGGAATGAAATTTAAGCATTTATTCCGAGCCAGTAGGTGTAGCTTTCAGGGCTACTTGGCTGGCATTCACACTCAGGATTATGCTCAGATGTGGTAAAAGTGCGTGATTCAGGACGACGAATTGGCGTCCCTCATTTGAAGAAGTCTTGGCGCCCCAGGAAGGGAAATCTGGTGGTGGATATTTTTAGTGGTAATGGTTTTATTGGTGGTGGTGATGGTGGTGGTGGTGGTGATGATGATGGTGGTGATACGGTTGCTGCTATTGAGTGATATGTTATGTTACTTTGTTATGTCAATTAAATGATAGCATAATTTCAGCCCTTCCTACACTGCATATAGTTTTCTAAGAATATTTCGAGAATAATTCCAAAATCTTATAAGTAAGACATTGTCATGCATTAATATGGTAGTGTTGAAAATTATCTGACATAGTCTCTCTCAGCCCCATCCCTACTCTGTTTTAAGTCAATATGAATATCAGTTATATTGATGTTATTCATCATCTAACTCATTTCAACGTTATACATGGAATTTTAAGCAACTTAAGCACGTTACATAAACACTTAATGAAATTTAATTTAGATAACTTAACCTCTCAATTCCTCATTGTTGATGGGCGTTGAAGTCGCCCAGAAGTAGCCTGTCGGCCGGGAGCTGGCTAATTAGTAATGTAATATCGTCATAACAATGGGACATTAAGAGGTAAGTAGGGGAAACAGATAGCCACATGCGTGTTGTAGAATCTCACCCTGCACGCGACAGGGTATTCAACGTCACTTCCATCTGTGTCAGTGTTTTGTGTATGTATATGGCAACGCCATGTCCCTCATATCTCCTTTACGAATGGCAGTGGTTTAGCAATGTAGGATCGGGGTGATCCTTAAGTCTTGTCACCAGTAAACATATGACGGACGGCCTGTGTATGTTCACTAAGAATGATAAATATGAATCTTTATTCCGAAAACTTCTAGAGTTCCACTGTAACAGCTTCAACATTACGACATAAGAGTTGCGGTGGTGGCCATGTTTGTAAGTCTTCTTGTTCTCTGAGGCGCTGGCAGGGAAACTTTCCCTGCAGTTCCCATTGATGACTTCCATAGATTCATCAATAGTAAACTCCCCTGAGCTAGTCGAGAGGAAGCGAGCGTGAGAACCCCTCCATGAGGGGGCGGGAGGAGGGACGACATAAGAAGGGCGTTGGCGGTTAAGTTTAGTGAAATTTAGTTTATAAGATTTGTAGCTTTTTTTTTTATTCGTGTTGGGAGTAGTAGAGATAGCAGACAGATATGGAGCAGAGCATTTGATAGAAGTAGAAGGTTTGGTAGTGGTAGATGTAGATTTAGAAGTTGGAGAAGTAGATGTTGAGGATGAGGCTGTGGTGGTAGATGATGTAGTCTGAATGGCTACAGTGCACATCCTTGGCTGAACCCTTACTGTTAAGGAGTATGAGACGTTTGAAGCTGGCGCGGCCTGCGTCTGCTTCAATCGCATCCTTGTCTCGGTAAGAGACTTTCTCAGAAGTCTTAACTGTGCGGACCTCTTTCTTTTACTTTCCACGCAGGGCAGTCGCGTGGAAAGTGGAGTGAGCACCCTCACAGTTACGGCAATAGGAGGAGGCAGTAGACACCTGCCGAAACGATAATTACTCCCAGTGAGGTCTAAAGCACTGTTCAGGGGGTGCTGTGAACTTATCATTAAACCTAGCTGTGACCTCACTGAACGTTTCCCTTTGTGTCTCACAACACAAGGGGGCAGTCACAGCCTGCCCTCTAAAGACAACTCTCTTCCTCCACACAAAACTACAAGCACCTAATAACACACACACCCTTCACTCAAAAATTTTAAAATCATGGCGACTCCTACACCAGCCTCGGAGTCCCCATCTGGCGAGGGGACCATAAATGTCCCCAGGTCGGACTACCTTTCCGTCGACGACCCTAAGTGTCTTGACACCCCCGTCAACTTTTTCTTCATTAACTTCTGCAACATTCGCGGTCTAAGATCTAATTTTCAATCTGTAGAACACCACCTCTCCTCTTCTAAACCTCATCTTCTTTTCCTCACTGAAACTCAGGTGTCTGAGGCAACTGACAGTAGCCCCTTTTCTGTTCCCTCCTACTTTCTCTATCCTCATTTTCGATCCAAAGCTGGATGCTGCGTTTATGTGCGCAATGACTTAACCTGCTCTCGTGCCAACGCTCTTGAATCTTCCGAGTTTTCCACCATCTGGCTAAGACTACAGAGTCATTCTCATACTAAATTTATCTGTGCTGTATACCTCTCTCCTAACTCCTCTGACTATAGAAATTCTTTGACTACTTAACTTCCAAAGTGGAGCACATTCTGACCCCCTTCCCTTTTGCAGAGATCTCCATTCTTGGAGACTTCAATGTTCACCACCAGCTTTGGCTTTCCTCTCCCTTCACTGACCATCCTGGTGAACTAGCCTACAACTTTGCTATCCTCCATGACCTAGAGCAACTGGTGCAACACCCTACTCGTATTCCTGACCGTCTTGGAGATACACCCAACATTCTTGACCTTTTCCTGACCTCTAATCCTTCTGCTTATGCTGTCACCCTTTCTTCTCCGTTGGGCTCCTCCAATCACAATCTCATATCTTTATCTTGCCCTATCACTCCAATCACTCAGGATCCCCCTAAGCGAAGGTGCCTCTGGCGTTTTGCTTCTGCTAGTTGGGGGGACCTAAGGAGGTATTTTGCTGATTTTCCTTGGAATGACTACTGCTTCTGTGTCAGAAACCCGTCTTTGTGTGCTGAGCGCATAACAGAGGTGATAGTGTCTGGTATGGAGGCGTACATTTCTCACTCTTTTTCTCATCCTAAACCTTCTAAACCTTGGTTTAACACAGCTTGTTCTCGTGCTATACATGATAGAGAGGTGGCCCACAAAAGGTACTTAAACCTTCCATCACCAGAATCTCATGCACTTTATATTTCTGCCCGGAACCATGCCAAGTCTGTTCTCCAACTAGCCAAAAACTCCTTCATTAACAGAAAATGTCAAAACCTTTCAAGATCTAACTCCCCTCGTGATTTCTGGAATCTAGCCAAAAATATCTCCAATAACTTTGCTTCTTCTTCTTTCCCTCCTCTACTTCAACCAGATGGCACCACTGCTATCACATCTATTTCTAAAGATAAACACTTTGCTCAAACCTTTGCTACAAACTCTACCTTGGATGATTCTGGGCTTGTTCCTCCCTCTCCTCCACCCTCTGACTACTTCATGCCACGTATTAAAATTCTTCGCAATGATGTTTTCCATGCCCTCGCTGGCCTAAACCCTCGGAAGGCTTATGGACCTGATGGGGTCTCTCCTATTGTTCTCCAAAACTGCGCCTCCGTGCTTGCACCTTGCCTAGTCATACTCTTTCAGCTCTGTCTGTCAACATCTACCTTTCCTTCTTGCTGGAAGTTTGCCTACATTCAACCTGTTCCTAAAAAGGGTGACCGCTCTAATCCCTCAAACTACCGTCCTATTGCTTTAATTTCCTGCTTATCTAAAGTTTTTGAATCTATCCTCAACAGGAAGATTCTTAAACATCTATCACTTCACAACCTTCTATCTGATCGCCAGTATGTGTTCCGTCAAGGCCGCTCTACTGGTGATCTTCTGGCTTTCCTTACTGAGTCTTGGTCATCCTCTTTTAGAGACTTTGGTGAAACTTTTGCTGTTGCCTTGGACATCTCAAAAGCCTTTGATAGAGTCTGGCACAAAGCTTTGATTTCCAAACTACCCTCCTACGGTTTCTATCCTTCTCTCTGTAACTTCATCTCAAGTTTCCTTTCTGACCGTTCTATTGCTGCTGTGGTAGACGGTCACTGTTCTTCTCCTAAATCTATTAACAGTGGTGTTCCTCATGGTTCTGTCCTGTCACCCACTCTCTTCTTATTATTCATTAATGATCTTCTAAACCAAACTTCTTGTCCTATGCACTCCTATGCTGATGATACCACCCTGCACTTTTCCACGTCTTTTCATAGACGTCCAACCCTTCAGGAGGTAAACATATCACGCAGGGAAGCCACAGAACGCCTGACTTCTGATCTTTCTAAAATTTCTGATTGGGGCAGAGCAAACTTGGTATTGTTCAATGCCTCAAAAACTCAATTCCTCCATCTATCAACTCGACACAACCTTCCAGACAACTATCCCCTCTTCTTCAATGACACTCAACTGTCCATCCTTGGTCTGTCCTTTACTTATAATCTGAACTGGAAATTTCACATCTCATCTCTAGCTAAAACAGCTTCTATGAAGTTAGGTGTTCTGAGACGTCTCCGCCAGTTTTTCTCACCCCCCCAGCTGCTAACTCTGTACAAGGGCCTTATCCGTCCATGTATGGAGTATGCTTCACATGTCTGGAGGGGTTCCACTCATACTGCTCTTCTAGACAGGGTGGAATCAAAAGCTTTTCGTCTCATCAACTCCTCTCCTCTAACTGACTGTCTT